>NC_045448.1:81792704-81847499 GCF_002776525.5 Piliocolobus tephrosceles | reverse complement strand
TTTCTTTCTTTCTTTCTTTCTTTCTTTCTTTCTTTCTTTCTTTCTTTTTTTTGAGACAGAGTCTCGCTGATCACCGAGGCTGGAGTGCAGTGGCACGATCTCAGTTCACTGCAAGCTCCGCCTCCCGGGTTCACGCCACTCTCCTGCCTCAGCCTCCAGAGTAGCTGGGACTAGAGGCACCCGCCACCACGCCCGGCTAATTTTTTTGTATTTTTAGTAGGGACGGGGTTTCACCATGGTCTGGATCTCCTGACCTCGTGATCCGCCCACCTCGGCCTCCCAGAGTGTTGGGATTACAGGCGTTAGCCACCGTGCCCGGTCAGCTTTTTTTCTGATGGTACCATGTGTGCCTTGGGGACTGTATCTCTTGTATTTACCCTAAATATCATGACATTGTCTCAGTCCTGGAATGTTTAAGGTCAGCTTTAACTTACCGCCAGAATTGAGAGGTGCCTGAATTGATGTCTCAAGTCAAGTAAAAAGGTTAATATAGATACCTAAGGAAAAAGACACCTAGATTTCTTACATATTTATTGTTAATAGGACTTTTTAAATTGGCTAAATTCGGGACCCACATGGCATAACTGAGGCCAATACTGCAGGGAGGTTTCACCTTGATGTATGATATCTCTCTGATAATCATTTTACTATAAAGACACCTTGGCCAAGGGACAAGGAGATGGATTGCAGAAAAGAATTAAAGAAGTGGGCCCAAGGCTTCTATTTTTAAAGGGCCTTACAAAGTTGCCATTGCTGGCATCTAGGAATCTGATACTTAACTTATTCCCTGACTGAAAAGAGTAGGAGTAGCTCAATATACCTAGATTACCTAGGGTATTTGTACAAACAATATGATAACACTTGTTTTACTTCTGAGAGTCTGAAATTTTGTTACTTGCTTGGTTAAAGTGCCTAAATGACTGTCTTCCAATAAATTTTGGGTACTGAGTCTCTTAAGCTTCCCTTAGCAAAGTATTGTACACATATAACTGTACTATAACTGTATTTATTTATTTTTTTACTGCTGCAGAAAGTGATATACTCAATATGCTCCAACACTGGAGGGAGAGAAAATCAGAATGCTATTCATGGATTTCTCCAGGTTCCATCTTTCTCTTTTTCCTTTGCTGATATTGTTATGTTTCCTTTCATTGAAATATGTCTTAGCCATGAGTATAACTATAAGCTGAGTAATATGTATCCTTCTATCATAACACTAAATGAGTGGGTCACTTTCAGGATCCCTTCACAACTAAAACATGTATGTGGGTGCATGCATGACCAAAACTGAATTGAATAATTTATATAAAACAATACATATTAATATAAAACTATAACATACTACATGTATAACTGTAACCCACAATTAATCTGTTAACTATAACTGTAACATATATAACTATAGTTTATATAATATTCTATATATGTTAAATATAGATATGATATATATTCTATATGTTATATATATTCTATCTATGTTATATATACATACATATATATCTATACATTTGACCCTTGAACAACACAAGTCTGACATGCATGAGTCCACTTATATGTAGATTTTTTCAATGCATACTACATATTGACCCTCCATATCAGTTTCCATTTCTCAATAAGTTTTATTTTTGATGAGCTAAATAATTTGACAAATTATGAAGAGATCTAATAAAATGGTTTTTAGTATCTACAAGGTGCCATGCAGTATGCTATGTTGTCTGAAAATATGAATACAATTAGAAATAGCTGAATAGGTGTGATGAAGTTGTGTATACAGTCATGCACCACTTAGTAACATTTAGTACACCAGGAGACTGCACACAGGAAGGTGGTCCCATCAGATTATAACAGAGCTAAAAAAGTTTCTAGTGTCTGGTGACATTGTAGCTATTGCAAAGTGACATTATAGCTGTTGCAACAAATTACAAGTTTGGGCAATGCTGGCATAAACAAACCTATTGTGTTGTCAGTTATATAAAAGTATAGAATATATGATTATGTACATAATGTCACTAGACACTAGAAATTTTTTTTAGCTCTACTATAATCTTATGGGACCACCTTCATGTGTTCTGTTTGCTGCTGTACTCAATATTACTATGTGGTGCATGACTACATATACACGTTAATCACATCTATTGAACTATTTGTAGTTGTCTTAAGTAATGACATTATTAACAGTTGTTAATGACAATAAACAACTGTTACTAATTTACATATTTACTGTAGTATAAATTTTATTGCTCTTTTGGAGTATACTCTATTTTTTTTTTTTAAAAAATCAATCATAAATCTTCCTCAAGCAGATCTCTCAGAAGACATTCTAGAAGAAGGCACAGTTATCATGGGAGATGACAATCTTCCAGTGGGGAAATATATGGAAGTAGAAGACAGCAATATTAATGAGCCTCACCCTGTGTAGGCATAAGCTAATGTGTGCATTTGTGTTTTCATTTTTAACAGAAGTTTAAAACATACAAGAATAGAAATAAAATGGTTTAAGTTGAAAAAAGTTTGTAAAATAAGGAAATAAGGAAAAAAATATTTTTGCACGACTGTGCAATGTGTTTGCAATTGAAACTGTTACAAGAGTCAAAAATATAAAAAATTAAAAATGTCATAAAGGAAATACGCTACAGTAAACTAACGTTAATTTATTATTGAAGAAATTCTGTTTTTGTAAATTTAGTGTAGCGTAAGTGTATAGTGTTTATAAATTCTGCAGTAGTGTATGCTAATGTCTCAAGCCTTCACATTCACTCACTGACTCACCCAGAGCAATTTTCAGTCCTGCAAGTTTAATTCATGTTAAGTTCTCTATACACAGGTACTATTTTTTATGTTTTATACTTTATTTTTACTGTACCTTTCGTATGTTTACATGTGATTTGATATGTAAATAATTACCATTGTGCTACAATTGCCTACAGTGTTCAGTAACCTGCTATACAGATTTGTAGCCTAGCAGCAATAGACTAGACCATATAACCAAGGTGTGCAGTAGGCTCTACTGTCTAGGTTTGTGTAAGTACACTCTATGATGTTCACGCAATGACAAAATTACCTAATGATGTATTTCTCAGATTATATCCCATTGTTAAGAGACACATGACTGTATACGTGTGTATAAATAGAGTGGATCTGTATCACACAGTCATTTAAATTCTACATAACATCTGAGAGAGAAAGAGATTTAAACACAGGTGCATTTACATATCTTGGTATTCAATAAGATTTGCCTCAGAGCTTATGGGAGATGAAGACATGAATCAGCTCTTTCTTAAGTTGTTCTCTGTTCCCCAAGGCCTTTTGTAGAGTGATCAACTCATCCTGCTGAATATCATTTGATAATTTTCATATAAAAAATGGCCCCTAGACATAAAGCAGCTTTTTCAACTAATAATCAAAGCATTTCTTTCAAGGTTAATTTTATTTCTGTGTTATTGTCTCTCTTCATTATTACTTTAGAAATTTACTCTCAAGTAAGATGCTTCAATATGTATATGTGTGATATGTATTTCTCACAACGTTCCTGAATTCCCAGAACTTTATATTTAGTTGCAAGACATTGGAACATAAAACATTTAAATAAGAATAAATGTTTATATGGTCAATAATGGGAAAATGTAGACTGTGACCTACTGAACTTCAGAAAATAAGGAGAGTTGATATCGCTGTACTGGCCAGCAAAGTCCCTATGGAGAAATCTAGCATATAAGCTTAGGGTTTATTTGATGTTTCATGTATAATTTACAATTTATATGTTAAATAAATTTGTTCCACTTTTTAACCTATATTCTACTTAAAATAGGTAAGAGGCTCACATGTGTCATATGCTGTTCTTTGCAAATATCAAATAAACACTATTAGGTAGCTCTTCTTATTGTTGTTATTTATTATTATTCTCTGTGCTACTTTATTGCCACAGTATATGTGAGATGGTTAGACTTTGCAAGACTCACCTCTGCCCCTGTCAGTTGAGAAGTGATGTTATGGTCAGGTGAAGACAGAATAGCTGACTGCTTAGGCCCTGCAATTTATAAATTCTGGAATGATACTTATACCCCCAAAGGGACCCAGCTACCTCTACAACTGTCATCTCAGTTCATTCTCAAAAATCCTCTGACATTAGCAACTTTCCATTTAGCATAAAATTGTGATCTCTTTACTGATCTGATATGAATCACCTTGAATGTCATAGGTTTTTACACTTCAAAGTGAAGTAAGAATCTGAGAGGTGGTTTTTAAATTGATGACACAATCAAAAGTTGAAGAGATGTGAGTACTTGGAGATAGATATGATCTGACTTTGCTAAAGGAGGAAAAGAAAGAAGAATAAACTGACGACCTTAAAAAATATTCTGTCTAGCTATGCATTTACCAAGAGTTTCCTTGTTTGAAAACAAATGCAATTAAGACTTTTCAATGGATACAACTTTAAAAAATCCCTAAAAGATAGCCTGTAATAAAATAATAAATGTCAAGAAGATGATGGATTCATGAGGAACTCTGAATCTGAATGATACCAACTTCCATTTATCCGAAATGATTCACAGTCAGGATAACCAGACTGTAACAGGTGGCTACTTTTAAGTACAGATGCTAAATGTCATACCTGCAGATGGTTCATCAGTAGAACATGTAAAAAAATCTTAATTATATATTATGAAGCCTTTTCATAAAAAATTAAAAACAGGCATTCATTATGCTTGTTTGAGTTATATCACTGAGTGCAGATGCCGTTACAAGTTAGCTGGTGCTTTAATCAAAACAAGTATCCGTGGATCAATTTAATGATACGAAAGTTCTGACTTCAAGTTGGAAAGTTTCTGGCAATGCAAATTTCTTACAGTTTCCTAATTTATGGATCAAAGGAGAACTCTCCTCAACCAGAATCACACATTAATATGTGCCAGAATAAAGTAAGGGATACTTGACTAGCAATCCTTAAATGAAAGCATTTCAGCTTGACTTGGAACGCTCCTGGAGTCACACCACACCTGAAGACTAAAGCTAGAAACATTTAATTCCTCACAGGAACTTCGGAATCACTGTCACTGATGTATAAAAGAATAGAGGTCGTTCGTGCATATATAAACTTTATTGTCAAATTATTTTTTGTTTTACCATGATTGGCCAATTTATCCATAGGCACGGTGGGAATGATTTTGCTATGGCCAAATACCAAGTCTATTCCCGAAGATGGAGATTTAATTCAGTTTAGTATATTACAAAAGTGGCTCAGACTCTGAATGTGATTTCCTTAAAGACAGCTCTCCAAACGTTTTCAGTCTCAGCAAATCCTCCTGAAACCTGTATGGCCTCAGGTGATATCAATTTGTTAAATCATTATTCTCATTACCTGATATATTCACCTCCCACTTCATCCTCATGAGGAACAGATGTTCAAAGTTCACCTAGAGTACAGGTGAAGTTCTCTAGATTCGCTGCCTTATCTGAAAAGTGAGTCAATAATGAATGTCCTGCTAGGGCATTAGGGCATGTGTAAGTGTGTGTGTGTTATATCATTGAACATATTTTATAAAACTAAAGATTTCCATATAAATGAAAGTTTTACTATGATTGGTTTTGATATAAAATCAAATCCAAAGGAACTTCCTCAGAACTCTGAGCAAGCTGATTTGCTAGCAGGAAGCCCAGAGTCAACCCTGCTAGTAATTAAGTGCAAATGCCTGGGAATTTCTGTAAGGAAAGTTCTTTTCTTTCTTTTTGTCCTCTACTTTTTACTTAAGCCAAAAGAAAAAAAAAAAAAAAAGCAAACAAAATCCTCTATTTTAAATTATAATTATAAAATTATGTAACATAATGACATTAAAAATAAAACAGTACAGGAACTAAAAATGGAAAGTAGAAGCACTCCAACCTCCTCATTCCCACCTCCCAGCAGTACCACTAGAAACTGTTCCTTGTATATCCCTCTTGTAACTTTCTTTGCAAAAACAAGCACATATATTTACATATCCATATACACATGTTTATAAGTCTTTCATTTACACATATCACAGTATGCATTACCAGAAAAAAATGCCTGCCAGAATTTAAATTTATTTTTATTCTTATTTGGCAAAATAAGTATCAGCTATTTCACTATATTGGCATAAACAGATAATCACCTTATAATTACAAGCAGGAGTAGATGGATATAGAATGAATAGTCTGATTGTCCAAGGAAATGGGGCATAATACGACTTCTTATCCTTTGAAAAGCTACCCTACCACTTTAGCAGTCATGGAACAAGATGGGTTTCCTAGGTCTGTGAGGTGGCAATCTCTGAAACTTGTACCTTTCTGAAGTTCAGCTTATACCCAGGGAACTTGTGATAAATTTAAAAGAAACCAGCCTGATAATAATAACTACAACTTGGGGAAGCCCAATTTATCACTGTTGAGGAAGAAAAATTGACTTCCATGAACTCCGGAGGCCACAGGAAGTATCCTAATAAGCATGTGTGTGTAGTTGTTACAGATAAGCTTTGCCTATTGAACTGTGCTTGTCCGGGAGTAAAGTGTGATACTAGTGAAGTTAAAAAAAAAAACTCATGTTTTCACTCCATCTTAAAAATGGATACTCAAGCAACACTTTCTACCAAATTAGCCCAAGCATTCTTAGGACTTCAAGTTGGGGAGGAGTAAAGAGAAGTGAATGCACTACAGATGGAAATTCTGGACTTGATGCTAATAAGATATGAGGAGGGTTGTTCAATTAATTAGTATAAATAAAATAACTTTTCTAATTTTCCATTATGATCTCTCACAATGGCAACTAGATGAATGTTGAATAAATATTCATATATATGAACAAAATGTGAAAAACACATTTCAGATATCTTAAAATATGGACTTACCTAACTTAAAATATGGACTCCGTGAAGTATGTGAAGTTGAACTTGGGGACACTGAGAGGTATCTCAAAAAGGCAAATATCTTTATTAGAAGCTGAAATTTACATACTAAGAAACCAGTAATAATTCCAAATGGACAGTCATGTCACACAAATAAGTATGTCATAGGCAAAGAAGATGAACAGGGATTTAAATATGAATTTCAAACCAGAAGTCAAAAGGGAGGATTCTATGAAGAAAAACAGGTACCTCTTATATCAGGAACTCTATTTTGCTCCAGAATAACAGCGGAGATTTGTTCATTTTGATGAGTTTTAAATTCTGTTAACTAATTGCATGCATTTTAGCTGGTTTCAAAATTTAAAGTCCTTCCCAAGATTGCATAACAAATTTGGGATCACATTATGTTCAGTGTAGTATTAACTTTCTTTTCTCACTACAAATATCTCTGTTATATTTTCACATTAGCACATGAATATGTAATACTTCTCTGTTCTCAATGGCTGAATAATATTGACATTTGACGAAAGTATCATCAATCATTAACCAATAACTAATTAATATCATTTCAGTTGTTTTTAGATCTTTGTGAACACTGGCAATGTTGCAAGAACCATGTTAACACTGGTATTTATGTTAGTATAATCCACAGATTAAATTCCCAACAAAAAAATACTCAGTTGGTCAAAGAGATGATACATTTATAATTTGGTAACTATGTCAAATGGCATTTCAAATGGTTTTATTCATTCATACTCCCAGCAATGATGTACGAGAGTCAGGCTTTCTTTGTGAGTATAGTGAGACTTTGCAAATGTAGTCTCAAATTTATTGTAATGTTACTTAAGGTCAAGGCTACTAATCTCAAGACACTTCTACTTCCGCCACTCTAAAGCATCTAGTTAATTCTTTCTCAATTTATGAAGAGACAAAGTTAGCCCAACAGCTATTTATATATGTGTGTCTCTGTATGTATGATACACACACACACATATATAAATAGCTGTTGGGCTTTGTCTCTTCATAACATATATATGTTTTTTTATATATATAATATATATATACATATATATGATACACACACACATACATACACACAGCTGCTGATTTTCTTTTGAGCACCTCATATTCACAGTTTTTCTGGCACAAATGTCAAGGAGGTGTGTGGTGTACCTGCTGATTCACAGCTCTGTTTGAGAAAAACACTTCAAAGCAGCTGAAAGTGCTAGCTCAATTTCATTTGCACCCCACTTCCTTCTCCCCCATTTCTCCTTTTTTAAAATTTAATTTTTATTTTAGATTAGAACGGTGTCACTTCTCATTCTCCTTAACACATCCACACACAAATGCAGCTCACACCTTCTCATTTGTGGCACCTCCAGTTAATCCTGTCAATTTGCTTACTTATCACAGAGACATTAGATACTGATATCACCAGGAAAGAAATACTCCTTGAGGAGGTAACAAATTTCTAGTGGCTATAAAAGCCAGAGGAGAGGACAATTTCAGAATACTTGCACAGCTAAAACTTCTGTTCCTTCGATTAAGTTTGGTTAAAGTGACCTCTCTTCCATCAAAATCCATTCAGCATTAGCTGCTTTGGGCATAAACACTGTCCCTGTCTCATGCTTTCTTTTCCATCTGCAATCCTCCCCTTTCACTTGATGGTAATTAAAAGAGTAGCTGGCTATCATCTGTGTCAAAGAACATCTGAAAGAAATCTGGGGCCGGGCGTGGTAGCTCATGTGTGCAGGTCACATGAGGCCAGGAGTTTGAGACGAGCCTGGACAACAGGACAAAACCCCATCTCTACTAATAATACAAAAATTAGCTGGGCGTGGTGGTGCATGCCTTTAGTCCCAGCTACTTGGGAGGCTGAGGCATGAGAATCACTTGAACTGGGGAGGCAGGGGTTGCAATGAGCTGAGATCATGCCACTGCACTCCAGCCTGGGTGACAGAGTGAGACTCTGGTTCAAAAAGAAAAAAAAAAAAAAAAAAGAGAGAGAGAAGATAAAGGAAAGAAAGAGAGAGATAGAAAGAAAGAAGAAAGGGAAGGGAAGAAGGGAGAAAGAAAGAAAGAAAGAAAGAAAGAAAGAAAGAAAGAAAGAAAGAAAGAAAGAAAGAGAGAGAGAGAGAGAGAGAGAAAGAAAGAAAGAAAGAAAGAAAGAAAAAGAAAGAAAGAAAGAAAGAAAGAAAGAAAGAAAGAAAGAAAGAAAGAAAGAAAGAAAGAAAGAAAGAAAGAAAGAAAAAGAAAGAAAGAAAAAAGAGGAAAGAAAAAAGAGGAGAGGAGGGGAGGGGAGGGAAAGTGAGAGGAGAGAAGAGAAGAGAGGAGAGGAGAGGAGAGAAAGAAGGGAAGGAGGGAGAGAGAGAGGAAGGAAAGAAGGAAGGAAGGAAGGAAGGAGGAAGGAAGGAAGGAAAGAAAGGAAGGAAGAAAGAAGTAAAACAGGAAAAGAAATTTGGGTAAAATATACTGGGATTGCTGAATAAAGAAGATGACGAGTCTAGAAAAAAAATCTACCTCTCATTTTCGACCCTGAGTTTTTGGTCTCATTAAACTTCTTGCCACATTGGTACATCAGGGATCTCAAATCTGATTACCAAGGATGAATTCCTGATACATTCTTATCATATCTAAGATCTTGGGGACTTATCCATAGATAGACAAAATTTGAGGTATTAGGGATTGAATGACACAGTCAAGTTTTCTGCTCATGTGGAATTTATACTGGGGAGTGAAGGCATACAACTAATACATGGTTGATGTAATTTTACAGAGATAAAAATATAAAGTAAATAAAATAGGTTAATATATTTTAGTCCAGATTGTGTAGAGAACAACATTAGAGTGGGGATGGAAGTTATCTTTGAAGAGGTCCCATTTGAGCTGTCACCAGAGTTATAAATCATGTGATAACTTAGGGGAAAAGAAGACCAGGCAGATAAAGCAGCTCTGTGAGGAAAATAAGCTTGGTATATTTAAAACAAACAAACAAACAACAAAACCTTTCTTTTTGTTTTTCTTTTTTTTAATTTGAGGTGGAGTCTCGCTCTGTCATCCAGGTTGGAGTGCAATGGCAGGATCACTGAAACCTCTGCCTCCCGGGTTCAAGTGATTCTCCTGCTTCAGCCTCCCGAGTAGCTGGGATTACAGGTGCTCACCACCACATCCGGCTCATTTTTGTGCTTTCAGTAGAGACAGGGTTTCTCCATATTGGCCAGGCTGGTCTCGAACTCCTGTGATTGGCCCGCCTCGGCCTCTCAAAGTGCTGGAATTACAGGCGTGAACCACTGCGCCTGGCCCAAAAAACTTTTCTAATGGCCAGTTCAACTGGAGCATGATGATTAAGGCTGAAAGGAGATGGCATGACAAAAGGTCAGAGGGCCAGGTCCTGGAAGACCATGGTATGTAAGATGGATATTTCCTCTTATGAGTATGGACTGTGATATTACCAGCTAAAACTGGAGCAATCTGGTGAAAACCCACTTTTCTCTTGCCTTAGAACATTGTTAGGTTACATTTTTCACAATTTCCATGGAAGCTTGCTGCCTTTTGAGGTATTTCTGATTAGACTTGAGGTTTAATCCAAGCGATGCTGTGGTAACTGTGATGACAGAAATTTGATCCATTTAGAAAGTCTTCTCTTCTTGTGATAGTTTGCTAAGAATGATGGTTTCCAGCTGCATCCATGTCCCTACAAAGGACGCAAACTCATCGTTTTTTATGGCTGCATAGTATTCCATGGTGTATATGTGCCACATTTTCTTAATCCAGTCTGTCACTGATGGACATTTGGGTTGATTCCAAGTCTTTGCTATTGTGAATAGTGCCGCAATAAACATACGTGTGCATGTGTCTTTGTAGTAGCATAATTTATAATCCTTTGGGTATATACCCAGTAGTGGGATGGCTGGGTCATATGGTACATCTAGTTCTAGATCTTTGAGGAATTGCCATACTGTTTTCCATAATGGTTGAACTAGTTTACAATCCCACCAACAGTGTAAAAGTGTTCCTATTTCTCCACATCCTCTCCAACACCTGTTGTTTCCTGATTTTTTAATGATTGCCATTCTAACTGGTGTGAGATGGTATCTCATTGTGGTTTTGATTTGCATTTCTCTGATGGCGAGTGATGATGAGCATTTTTTCATGTGTCTGTTGGCTGTATGAATGTCTTCTTTTGAGAAATGTCTGTTCATATCCTTTCCCCACTTTTGGATGGGGTTGTTTGTTTTTTTCTTAAGAGAAAACCAAACACCGCATGTTCTCACTCATAGGTGGGAACTGAACAATGAGCTCACTTGGACTCGGGAAGGGGAACATCACACAATGGGGCCTATCATGGGGAGGGGGGAGGGGGGAGGGGGGAGGGATTGCATTGGGGAGTTATACCTGATATAAATGACGAATTGATGGGTGCTGATGAGTTGATGGGTGCAGCACACCAACATGGCACATATATACATATGTAACAAACCTGCACGTTATGCACATGTATCCTAGAACTTAAAGTATAATAAAAAAATAAAATAAAATAAAATAAAATAAAAATTAAAAAAATAAAAAAATAAAATAAAAAAAAGAGAAAGTCTTCATGTTTTTGGCCTGACACTATAGAGCAAAATATGCCAAGAATCTATAAAAACTTAAATTAGAAAAAATCTTTGACTTTTATTTTACATTCAAAGGGTACATGTGCAGGTCTGTTACATGGGTATTTTTCATGTAATGGTGGTTTGGAGTAAGGCTGACCCATCACCCAGGTAATGAGCCTAGTATCCATAATCAGTTTTCAATCCTTATCCCACTTCCCCTAACCCCTCTTCTGGTAGTCACCAATGTCTACTCTTGCCATGTTTATGTCTGCATGTACTCAATGTTTATCTCCTACTTATAAATGAGAATATGTGGTATTTGGCTTCCTGTTCCTGCGTTAATTTCCTTAGGACAGTTGCCTCCAGTGCATTCATTTTGCCACAGAGAACCAGATTTTATTGATTTTTATGACTGCATAGTATTCCTGCTGTACATGCGCCACATTTTCTTTATCCAATCTACCATTAATGGGTGTCTAGATCGATTCCATCTTTTTTATATTGTGAATAGTGTATAGATGAACGCAGGAGTGTGTGTGTGTATATGTGTGTTTGTGTGTGTGTGTGTGTTTGGTAGAATAGTTTCTTTTCTTTGGGTATATAACCAGTATTGCTGGGTCAAATGGTAATTCTATTCTTAATTTTTTAGGAAATCTCCAAACTGCTTTCCATAGGGACTTAACTAAGTTTTCATTCCTACCAGCTGTGTATAGGAATTCCCTTTTCTCTATAACCTCAACAAGATCTGTTGTTTTTTGACTTTTTATAAATAGCCATTCTGACGATGTGAGAGGTATTTGACTGTGGTTTTAATTCGCATTTCTCTGATGATTAATGGTGTGGAATTTTTTCAAATGTTTGCCTGTCTTTTTTTTTTTTTTTTTTTTTTGAGATGGAGTTTAGCTCTTGTTGCCCAGGCTGGAGTGCAATGGTGCAATCTTGGCTCACTGCAACCTCCACCTCCCGGGTTCAAGCAATTCTCCTGCTTCAGCCTCTCAAGTAGCTGGGATTATAGGCATGCACCCCCAAGCTCAGCTAATTTTTGTATTTTTAGTAGAGACAAAGTTTCTCCATGTTGGTCAGGCTGGTCTCAAACTCCCAACCTCAGGTGATCTGTCCATCTCGGCCTCCCAAAGTGCTGGGATTACAGGCATGAGCCACCACGTATATGTCTTCTTTTGAGAAATGCCTGCTCATGTCCTTGGCCCACTTTTTAATGAGATTGTTTTCTGTTTGTTGATTTAAGTTCCTTATAGATTCTGGATATTAGAACTTCGTTGGATGCATAGTTTGTGACTATTTTCTTCCATTTATCAGTTAGCCATTTACTCTGTTGACAGTTTCTTTTGCTGTGCAGAAGCTCTGTAGTACAATTAGGTCCCACTTTTCAATTTTTGTTTCTATTGCAATTGCTTTTGAGGACTTAGTCATAAATTATTTTCAAAAGCCAAAATCCAGATGATGATTCCCAGGTTTTCTCCCAGGATTCTTATATTTTGATGACTTATGTTTAAATATTTAATTTATCTTTAATTAATTTTATATATGGGGGAAAGGTTGAGGTTCAATTTTATTCTTCTACATATGGTTAGTCAGCTATCATAGCACCATTTATTGAATAGAAAATACTTTCCCAATGCACATTTTTATTGACTTTATTGAAGATCAGGTGGCTGTAGGTGTGTGGCTTTATTTCTGGATTCTCTATTCTCTTCCACTTGTCTGTGTGTCTGTCTTTATACCAGGACCATGCTGTTTTGGTTATTGTAGGCTTGTAGCATAGTTGAAGTCTGATAATGTGATGACTTCAGCTTTGTTCTTTTTGCTTAAAATTGCCTTAACTTATTTTGCTCTTTTTTGGTTCCAAATGAATTTTAGAATAGTATTTTTCTGATTCTGTGAAAAATGATGTTGGTATTTTGATAACAATAGGACTGAATCTTTTATTGCTTTAGGCAGTATGGCCATTTTCACAATATTGATTCTAATCAGTGAGCATAAAATGTTTTTCCATTTGTTTGTGTTACATGTGATTCCTTTCAGTAGTGTTTTGTAGTTCTTCTTGTAAAACCTTTTTACCTCTTTGGTTAGATGTATTACTAGATACTTTATTTTTTGTGTGGCTATTACAAATAGAAGTTGTTCTTGATTTAGCTCTCATATTGAATGTTATTTTTATATAGAAATGCTACTTATTTTTATGCATTAATTTTGTATCCTGAAACTTTACTGAAATCATTTATCAGTTCTAGGAGACTTTTGACAAAGTCTTTAGGATATTCCAGGTATAGAATCATATTGTTAGTGAAAAGAGATAGTTTGACTTTTTCTATTCCTACTGGATGCCTTTTATTTCTTTCTCTTGCCTGATTGTTCTAGCTAGGACTTCCAGTACTATGTTGAAAAGAAATGGTGAGAGTGGGCCTCCTTGTGTTGTTCCTTATGGGGAGTGCTTCCAGCTTTTGCCCATACAGTATGATGTTGGCTGTGGGTTTGTCACAGATGGCTTTTATAATTTGGAGGTATGTTCCTTCAATGCCTAGTTTGTTTAGGGTTTTTATGATGAAGGGATATTGGATTTTATTGAATCCAATAAATCCACGTCTATTGAGATGATCATATGGTTTTGGTTTTCAATTCTATTTATGTGGCAAATCACATTTATTGATTCGCATTTGTTGAACCAATCTTGCATCCCAGGAATGAAACCTACTTGATTGTGGTGAATTAAGTTTTACATGAAGTGCTGGATTCAGTTTCCTAGTATTTTGTTGAGAAATTTTGTGCCTATGTTCATCAGGGATATTGGCCTGTAGTTTTGTTTATTCCTTGTGCCTTTACCAGGATTTGCAATAGGCAATGCTGGCTTTGTAGAATAAATTAAGAAGGAGTCCCTCCTCCTCAATTACTTTGAAGAGATTTAGTACAATCGATACCAGCTCTTCTTTGTACATCTGATGTTATTTAGCTATGAATATATCTGGTCAAGGACTTTTTTTATTGGTAGGTTTCTTATTACTGATTCAATTTTGGAACTCATTATTGGTCTGCTCAGTGTATCAACTTTCTTTCTGTTTCAATCTTGGTAGGTTGTGTGTTTGAAGGAAGTTATTTATTTCTACTAGATTTTCTATTTTGTGTGCATAGACATGTTCTTAATAGTCTCTAAAGATCTCTTGTATTTCTGTATGATTGGTTGTAATGTTACATTTGTCATTTCTGATTGTGTTTATTTGGATCTTCTCCCTTTATTTCTTTGTTAATCTAGATAAAGATCCATTAATCTTGTTTATTCTTTCAAATAATTAATTGTTGATTTTGTTGATTCTTTGTATGGATATTTGGGTCTCAATTTTTTTCAGTTCTGGTGTTAGTCATTTCTTTTCTTCTGCTAGCTTTGAAGTTGGTTTGTTCTTGTATTTCTAGTTCCTCTATGTGCAATGTTAGATGGCTACTTTGCAATCTTTCTAACATTCTGATGTAGGTGTTTAGTGTTACAAACATCCATCTTAACATTGAATTTGCTGTATTCTTGATATTTTGGTATATGTCTCTGTTTTCACTAGTTACAAACAGTATTTTGATTTCTGCTTCAATTTCAGTGTTTTTCCCAAAAGTAATTCAGGAGCAAGTTGTTTATTTTCCAGTGCTTTTGTTTTGCAATATCTGCTTAGTATTGATTTCTATTTTTATTTCACTGTAGTCTGAGAGTATGCTCAGTATGATTTCAGTTTTTTTTTTAATGCATTGAGATGTGCTTTATAACCAAACATGTGTTCTGTGTGCAGATGAGAAGGATGTATATTCTTTGGTGGATGGGTGGAGTATTCCACAGATGTCTGTTAGGTCCAATTTGTCAAGTGTCCAATTTAAGTCCAGAATTTTGTGGTAGTTTTCAGCCTCAGTGTGACACTGTCAGTGGGGTGTTAAAATTTCTCACTATTATTGTGTGGCTATCTCATCTTTTTGTATGTCTAGAAGTCCTTATTTTATGAATCTCAGTGTTCCAACATTGAGTGCATATATATTTATGATATACACATTTTCTTGTTGAATTGAACCCTTTATCATTATGTAACTCCCATCTTTGTCCTTTTTTTACTGCTATTGGTTTAAAGTCTGTTTTATCTCATGTGAGAATCATAACTCCTGCTCTTTTTTCTTTTCTTCCCAATTGCAGGATAGGATTTATCCGGTCCTTTAAGTCTATAGGTATTGTTACATGTGACATGTGGCTCCAACCCTTTATTCTGAGTCTATAGGTGTTGTTACATGTGACATTGAAGACAGAAGAGGGTTAGGTCTTTTTTTTTATAATCTAACTTGTCATTCTGTGTCAAATGAAGTATTTAGACTATTTACATTCAAAGTTAATATTGATATATGAGATTTTGATCCTGTCATGAAGTTGGTAGCTGATTACTTTGTAGATTCTATTGTGTGGTTACTTTATATAGTCTGTAGGCTATATACTTAATTCTGTTTTTGTGGTAGGAGGTATTGCTATTTTATTTCCATGTTAGAACTACCTTAAGTATTTGCTGTTAAGCTGGTTTAGTGGTACCAAATTCCCTTAGTGCTTGCTTCTCTGGAAAATATTTTATTTCTTCTTCAGTTATGAAGCTTAGTTTTGTGGAGTATAAAATTCTTGGTTGGAACTTCTTTTCTTTAAGAATGCTGAAAATAGGACCCTAATCTCTCCTGGCTTGTAAGATTTCTTCTGAGAAGTTTGTCATTAGCCTGATGGGTTTCCCTTTGTATATGATCTGACCTTTTTCTCTAGCTGCCTTTGAGAATTTTTTCTTTAGCATTGACCTTGCACAGTCTGGTGACTATATGCCTTGGTGATACTGATTTGGTATAGTATCTTGCAGGTGTTCTCTGGATTTCTAATATCCCAATGTCTACCTCTCTTGCAAAATTAGAAAAAATTTCTTAAATTATTCTCTCGAATATGTTTTCTAGGTTGTTTATTTTTTTCTCCTTCTCTCTTAAGAATGACAATAATTTGTAGCTTTGGTCACATTACATAATCTCATTTTTCTCAAAGACTTTGTTCACTTTTAAAATTTTTTTTTTCTTTATTTCTTTCTTAGACTGGCCATCAAGGTCTGAAATTCTTCTGCTTGATCTAGTCTACTAATAAAGCTTTCAATTATATCTTGAAATTTCTTAAGTAAGTTTTCCAATTCCAGAAGCTCTAATTGATTTCTATTAAATATATTTATCTCTTTCTTGACTTCCTGGGTTTTTTGACGTCTCTTTGTGGTGACTTTCAACCTTCTCTTGGATCTTTCTAAGCTTTCTTATAGTCCATACTTTTAATTCTTTATCTGCCATTTCTGAGTTTCCATTTTGTTTAGGAAACATTGCTGTAGAAACAATGTAGATATAATACATTGGTGGTGTCACTCCATTCAGATTTTTCATGTTGCCAAAATTCTTGTGCTAGTTACTTCTCATCTGGAGATGCCAGCACTTCTAATTTTTGTAATTATTTTCATTTTGATCAGTTTTTTATTTGTCTTTTCTTTCTTTCTCTCAAATATTTTTGTTTTCTCTTTCCCTTCTTCCTCTTCTCTAGGTGGTGTGAATGTAGACAATGTTGGGTATAGCCCTAAGCACTTTTGCAAGTTTTGTTTTGGACTGTGCAGTTCAATCGATAAGCCAGTAGGTGGCACTTATGGGTAAGATCTGGTTGTGGCCAAAGTGACTGGGTGTATACTTAATCCCTGTTTACAGGGGAAGGTCTCTGTTGCCTTAAACAGTGGGCTGATCCATGAAGCTCACAGTGGTCTGGGCCACTTGGTTAGGTGGGGGGCAGGTAGCAAGTTGCATGTGGATGCACCTGTCAAGCACGCCTATGGAACCCTCTATGGATGGCAGGCACAAGCACAGTGCCAAGGGTTTTCCAGTGGGTGGCACCACCAAGCAACCAGAAGCATATGCCTAGTCATAAATCTGGGAAACCTCTTTGGCCTCATGTTCTCTGTATGGACAGCTGGGACAGCATAAACTCCCAATCCAGAAGAGTGGTTGCTCCAGATGCCTGGAGATCTGCCTTGGCTTGGAAGGTAGAGGGTCTCACTACATCACAATCTCTGAAGAGGAAGGGTGGGGCAGCTCAGACTGCTAAATTAGACAAACAGATGCTCTGAATGCCTGGAGGTCTGCCTGGGCATAGAGTGGAGATGGCCCTCACTGAACTAGAATTTTTGCACAGGAAGGTGCAGCAGGTCAAGCTGCTAATACATGTGAGCAAGTCTTCTGAAAGCCTGGAAATCTGCCTGAATGTGGAGTGGAGAGGGCCCACTGCACCACAATCTAAGCCCAGGAAGGGTGGTGTGCCTTAGGTTGAACCAGGTGGGTGGGTGCTCCAAATGCCTGGAGATCTCCCTGGGCATGAAACAGAGAGCGTCTCTCTGCACCAGGATCTCTGCACAAGAAGGTAGAGTGGGTCATGCTTCTGATCCAGGTGAGTGAGTGCTCAGAATGCCTGCAGATCTGCCTGGGTGTAAAGCAGAGAAGGGCCTCTGCAATAGGATCTCTGCACAGGAAGGGTGAGGCAACTCAGCCTTAGTGATACGGTTTGGATATTTGCCCCCTCCAAATTTAATATTGAAATGTCATCACTAACACTGGAGATGAGATCTGGGGGATGGTTTCTGGGTCACAGAGGAGGATTCCTCATGAATGACTCAGTGATGACTTGGTTCTCACTCTCTTTGTCCATGTGAGAACTGGTTGTTTAAAAGAGTCTGGAACTTCTTCCTCTATCTTGTTCCCTATCTCACCGTGTGATGTGCCTGCTCTCCCTTCACTTTCCACCATGATTTTAAGCTTTTTGAGGCCTTACTAGCAGCCAAGTAGATGTGGGTGTCATGTTTGTACAGCCTGCAGAGCCATGAGCCAAACAAATCTCTTTCATTTATAAATTACCCAATATCAGCTATTCTCTTAGAGCAATGCAAAATGGACTAACACAGGCTGCTAGTCCATGAGTGGGTGCTCCAAATGCCTGGAGATCTGCCTGGGGTAGAATGGAGGGGGCCCCACTGCCTCATGATCTCAGGGGAGAAGGTTGGGGCACCCAGCAATGACAGATGTAGGCTGATTCTAGGTCACTAAGCTGGCCCTGGCTGTAAGTCTCATCACACCAGAGAAACTGTAGCTGTAGCAGCTCTCCTCCATCCTTAGGCCTGTGATGGGAGAGAGCACTATTTTACCATCTACTGCTGAGGCACTTTTCACAATTCTGGCTGTGGATACCCCTACTCTACTCAAGAGCAAGCACTTCAATCTATGACCCAAGACTAAAGTGACTGCTAGGTCACCAAAGAATTACTTTGTATGTTCCCACATTAAAAGTGGTGTCCGGCTCTTGGTCTTATGATTGGGGAAACATTTGCAACTTTTCCTGTTGTATTTTCTTCTCACTGTTTCCAAGCCTCTCCCCAGATTAGCTCCAGGAATAGGAAAAAGTGATGTGCTTTCTTTCAGTCTGAGTTGCTCAGATCCCCAGTGGAAAGGTGGGTCACAGAAGGAGGCTTTCTTACCTATGTGATGTATAGAGGCTTCACCCACTTTTATCAGTCAGATGCTGTCAGGGGGCTATATGCCCACGTTTTCCTCCCTGGGATCTGGTATATTCTTCACAATTCTGGTGAATTCTCATTTTCCTTCTTGAATTAAACCTCAGAGAGTTGATTTTTATGTACTATTTCGCTATTTCCTAGTGGTGGAGGCATGCTAAAAGCCTCGAATCCACCATCTTGGGGAAGAAAAGTTGAATATTTTAAAGAATATCTCTGGAAACATTTTTCTTTAAAGTGCTGGTGAGGGGCAATTGAGGAATTTATTTCCTCATTCTCTGTGTTGCCATTTTTTACTGGAACGTGTATCATTAGGGAGAGAGTGGAGGAAAAGCCGAACTGAGAAGTTATTACCAAACATTATTCAATGTGAAAGGTTTTCCCATGATGTTAATTGGCATCATGATGTCAATAAATTTCATATGATCTTTTGAGGCAGACTTTTTTTTGGTACTTTCTATGTAATTTCAAGGCTGTAGGAGCACAGAGTAAAAAGATCTAAGATAATGGGTGGCCAGTTCTCTGCCAGCTTCTACTGGATACATGTCACATTCACTATCTCACTGCTTATAGTATGGTCACTCTTTGGTGAGTATGGGAGCATATCTTTTTGTGTACAAAAGGAGGATGCAAGGCAAACCTCCTTATAATATTGAGTACAACCACAAAGGTATAAAAAACCAAACTGATTACCTAATGCTTTAAAGATACTCTTCAGGGAATAAACACATATGCTAGCAGATTTTAAGGCCCTGATCCATATACATTTATCCAGATTGTTATCAACAGTTGCAGTAGAGGTTTTAGGAGGCCGATAGCATACAACCTTACATCACTGCATCTTCCTTATTCTCTGCTTAAAGGCTATTTCCATCATTATAGGATCTCTCTGTATGGCAATCAACCACAACTTAAAAATGTAAGTGAGTTCATATTCTAGAAGGCAACAATCAGTGGGGGATGGACATCTCTGGATAAATGCCCCAGCCTCCCTCTCATCCAGGAGGAAGATTCTAGTTGTATACGACTTTTCAAAGAATCCAAAAAAGACTGAAACCCAATTATCCTTAGCTGTAATCCACTCATGAACACACTCTTTACTGACTTTTCTTTTTCCCTGCCTCACTTCCTCTACCTCACCATGTATAATATCTAGGATATCATCTCCATTAAATTATCTGTACACAGGTCTTTCCTTTTTGGAAAAATACAAACTAAGATTCATATTTTAGTCCATGTAAAGTTCACAATCATACTGTGGCATGGGATTATTATTACTTGAATCCCCATTTTATTAATAGGTACAGTTCCATTCTTCCACACTGGCCACCTGTCTGCTCTGGCAATACAGGCATATCAAGTAAGCAGTGAGGACCATATGCTAGAATCTGTGTAGGAAGCTACATTTTCTAGAAGACCAATTATATTAGCAAATAAAATGTACTGATATAACATAGACATTCTCTTGTCAGTGTGCATTTATTTGTTCAACTATATTTTCTATTTAGAATTTCCTCTATGCTTTATTCCTCTAGAGTAATTATTCTCATCCTGGAAAAAATAGACCAAATAATAATTTTATTGTAAAGTATTCTGTATTATCATTTTAAAAGTTGATAATTTATCTCTCACCTTTTTCCTTGAAGATCTTTATGTATGTCTAAATCACATTTGATTATAATTCAGTGCATTTATCTTTTTCTATATTCTGCTTAGTAGAATCTTGAGAGCAAACATGAAGTTGTATTTAACTTTCAAACAATATGGAATTATTCTGTCATATTCACCAACATTTTCACTGATATTAATTCAAAATTGCTATCAGCATATTAATTGCTATGAGCATATTAATTTGGAGAGATATCAATGTTAATAAGGTTTTTGCAAAGGTTCATGGGATTGTTTTTCAAGCCTTTATTTAAATGGCTTAGGGGAGTTGTATAGTTTTCATTTAAAGGTATCTCATTAAAGGCTTTTCAAGCCTTTACTTAAATGGCTTAGGGGAGTTGTATAGTTTTCATTTCAATTCATCTGCCTGGTGTAGAGTGGAGGGGGCCCCACTGCCTCATGATCTCAGGGGAGAAGGTTGGGGCACCCAGCAATGACAGATGTAGGCTGATTCTAGGTCACTAAGCTGGCTCATAAATGCACACTGAGGAACTTAACTATTTGTAATGTCTTCATAATATCATCTAAAATTTTAGTTGGTATATGGGGTATGGAATCAATTCTGTAATGCCAAAAGGGTATCCTACAACTCGATTTGATTTTGTCACTATCTTCAGTTAGCTTCAGATCCCACAAGTTGGTGGTCAACAGCCTGATAAGACTGTCCTTCAGATGCCAGCTGCAAGTGGGATTCTCAGAGTACCTGCCACCAGAGTGAAACTAGGTATGGAGAAGAGCAGACCCTCCTTTGCCCTTTAGGGGCCACCCCTGGCTACATGAACATGCAAAGAGGATGTACACAATCCTGCACCTGGCAGCATCCCACCACCACCAATGCCGCAACTGCACACACAGTCTCCAGTGGGGACCCTCTGCCCCACACCCTGAGTCGTGCTGCCTCCTTCAGTGCTGTGAATACCTACGTGGAGGCTGGCAGCTTGACATCTGCTAGCAACTGCTACAGCTGATGAGCATGCATCCCACCATGCTGCTGCTGCTGCTGCTACTGGCACATGCAAATGAGGACAGATCCCACTGCCACCTCCCTACAAGACGCTTTGGCTGGCACTACCTATTGAAGTGCTGAGACCAAAAGTCAAAGAGCACCTCAGCCACCCCAGCACAATGAATTTCAAAACCAGAGCAGCCAGACTAAAATGTCAGGGCCAATATCAGTCCCTCAGAGTTAGAGCACACAGTCCAGGATATGTGAGCTGAGCCTTCGCTGCCTAAAATCTTTCAGAAATGAAGCCAGTTGACTGAACCCACCTTATACCACAAACCTTCAAGGTCATCAAATAGATAAGATAAAAGAAAAACGCCTATCCAAAGGGCAACAACTTTAAAGACTGAAGTACCAGCAGCCCACAAAGATGAGAAAGATGCACTGCAAGAACTCTGACAACTTAAAAAGCCAGAGTGCCTTCTTTCCTCCAAATAACTGTACTAGCTCTACTCCAGCAAGGGTTCTCAACTGGGATGAAATGGATACAATGACAGAACAGAAATAGAAATCAGAATTGGATACAAAGATCATCAAGATGAACAAGTACATTGAAACTCAATCCAAGAAAGCTAAGAATTACAATAAAATGATACAGGAGCTGACAGACAATATAATCAGTAGAGAAAAATGTGTAACTAACCTGATAGAAGTGAAAAACACACTACGGGAACTGCATAATGCAATGGAAAGTATTAATAGCAGAAAAGACCAAGCTGAGGAAAAATCTCAGAGCCTGAAGACTGGCTTTCTGAAATAAAACAATCAGAGAAGAATAGAGAATAAATAATGAAAATGAATAAACAAAACCCCTGATGACTAGATAACTATGGGATTATGAAAGAGACCAAATCTATGACTCACTGGTGTCCCTGAAGCAGACGGGGAGAAAGGAAGCAACTTAGAAAACATATTTCAAGATATCATCTATGAGAACTTCCCCAACCTAGCTGGAGAGGCCAACATTCAAATTCAGGAAAGGCAGAGAACCCCAGTAACATACTTTACAAGAATATCATCCCTAAGACACATAATCTTCAGATGCTTCTAGGTTAAAATGAAAGAAAAAATGTTGAAGGAAACTGGAGAGAAAGGTCAGGTCACCTACAAAATGAAGCCAGTCAGACTATAGACTAATGCCAGACTTCTCAGCAGAAATACTGTAAGCCAGAAAAGGTTTGGGGCCAATATTCAACATACTTTTTATTTTTTTGAGACGGGGTCTCATTCTGTTCCCTAGGCTGGACTACAGTGGTACAATCCTGGCTCACTGCAACCTCCACCTCACAGGCTCAAGTGATTCCCCCACCTTATCCCCCTTAGTAGCTGGGACCATGGGCACATACCACCACATGTGGCTAATTTTTGTATTTTTGGTAGAGAATAGGTTTGCTTTGTTGCCCGAGCTGGTCTTAAACCTCTGAGCTCAAGTGATTTGCCCACCTCAGCCTCCCAAAGTGATGGGATTACAGGCATGCTGCACCTGGCCAATATTAAACATCTTAAAGAAAAGACATTCCAACTAAGAATTTCATATCTGACCAAAGTAAGATTCACAAACAAAGAAGAAATAAGATCCTTTTCAGACAAGCAATTGCTGAGGAAATTTGTTACTATGAGATCTGCCTTGCAAGAGCTTCTGAAGGAACCACTAAATATGGAAATGACTGTCATCAGTCACTACAAAAATGCACTGAAGTACTCAGACCAGGGACACTATAAAGCAGTCACACAAACAAGTCTGCAAAATAAACAGCCAACATCATGATGACAGGATGAAATCCACATATATCCATTCTATCTTTGAATGTAAGTGGGCTAAATGCGCCAATTTAAAGACATCAAGTGGCAACTTGGACAAAGAACCAAGATCTAATGGTATGTGGTCTTTAAGAGATCCATCTCACAGGCAATGACACCCATAGAGTCAAAGGGATGGAGAAAAATCTACCAAACAAATGGAAAACAGAAAAAAAATCAGAGATTATAATCATAATTTCAGACAAAACAGACTTGAAACCAACAAAGACCAAACAGACAAGAATATTACATAATGATGTAAAGGGTTAAATTCAACAAGAAGACCTAGCTATCAAAATATATATGCATCCAATACAGGAGCATCCAGATTAATGAAGCAAGTTTTTAAAGACCTTCAAAGAGACTTAGACTCCCACACCATAATAGTATTATGACAGTAATAGACAGATCATCAAGGAAGAAAATTTACAAAGATATTCAGGACCCAAATTCAGCACTGAATCAAATGGGCCTGATAAACATCCACAGAACTTTCCAGCAAAGAACAACAGAGTATATATTCTTCTCATTGCCACAGGGCACAGACTCTAAAATTGACCACACAATTGGACATAAAATAATCCTCAGCAAACACAAAATAACTGATATTATACCAAAGATTCTCTTAGACCACAGCACAAAACAAATTAGAAATCAAGACTAATACAATCACTCAAAACCATACAATTGCATGAAAATTAAATAACCTGCTTCTGAATGACTTTTGGGTAAATAATGAAATTAAGGCAGAAATTAAGAAGTTCTTTAAAACTAATGAGAACAAAGATATAACATGGCAGAATCTCTGGGACACAGCTAAAGCAGTGTTAGGAGGGCAATTTATAGCTCCAACTGCCCACATCCAAAAGTTAGAAAGATGTCCATTTAGCAGTCTAACATCACAACTAAAAGAACTAGGGAACCAAGAGCAAACCAACCCCAAAGCTAGCAAAAGACAAAAAATAACCAAAATCAGGGTCAACTGAAGGAGATTTAGACACAAAAAGCCATTCAGATCAATGAATCCAGAAGTTGGTTTTTTGAAATATTCAATAAAATAGTTAGACCACTAGCTAGACAAATAAAGAAGAAAAGAGAGAAGATTCAAAGAAACACAATTAGAAATGACAAGGGGGATATTATCACTGACCCCATAGAAATACATATAGCAACAGAAAGTATTATGAACAGCTCTTTGCACATAAACTAGAAAATTCAAAAGAATTGATAAATTCCTGGATGCATACACCCTCCCAAGACCCCATCAGGAAGAAATTGAATCCCTGAACAGATCTTAATGAGCTCTGAAATTGAATCAGTAATGAATAGCCTATCAACTAAAAAAGGCCAGGACCAAATAGATTGACAGCCAAATTCTACCAGATGTACAAAGAGGAGCTGGTACCATTCCTACCAAAACTATTCCAAAAAATTGAGGAAGAGGAATTTCTCTCTAACTCATTCCATGAGGTCAGCATCATCCTGACACCAAAACCTGGCACAGATGCAACAAAGAAACTTCAGGCCAATATCCTTGATGAACATGGATTCAAATATCCTCAACAAAATACTGGCAAACTGAATCTGGCAGCACATCAAAAACCCTATTCTCCACGAGCAAGTAGCCTTCATCCCTGGGATGCAAGGTTGGTTCAACATACTGAAATCAATAAATGTAATTCATCACATATACAGAACTAAAGACAAAAACCACATGTTTATCTCAGTAGATACTGAAAAGGCTTTCAGGAAAATTCAGCTTCCTTCATATTAAAATCTCTCAATGAACTAGCAATCAGGCAAGAGAAAGATATAAAGGCATTCAAATAGGAAAAGACAAAGTCAAACTATCACTATTTGTAGACACGGACAGCATTTCCAGATTCTATATTCTAGTTTCTATTTCTAGATTCTATATCTAGAAAACCCCATAGTCTAGGCACAACAGCTCTGTAGGCTGATAAACAACATCAGCAAAATCTCAGGATACAAAACCAATGTAGAAAAATCACTAGCATTCCTATACACCAACTGCAGTCAAGCCAAGAACAAAATCAGGAACATCATCCCATTCAGTTTCCACAAAAAGAATAAAATAATTAGTAATAGAGTTAACTAGGGTGGTGAAAGAACTAAAACTGAAAAAAGTTGTTTTAAAATTTATATGGAACCAAAAAAGAGCCTGAATAGACAAGGCAATCCTACACACACACTCATACACACACACACACACACAAAACAAAACAAAACAAAAGCCGGAGGCATCACGCTACTTCACTTCAAACTATACTGCAGGGTTACAGTAACCAAAATAGCATAATCCTGGTACAAAAACAGACACATAGACCAATGGAACAGGATAGAGAGCCCCAAAATAAGGCCACACACCTAGCACCATCTGATCTTCAACAAGGCTAACAAAAATAAGCAATGGGAAAAGGACTCCCTATTTAATAAATGGTGCTGAAATTACTGGCTAGCCATATACAGATTAAAACTGGACCCCTTCCTTACATCATATACAAAAATCAACTTAAGATCCATTAACAAATTGAATGTAAAACCCCTAACTACAAAATGTCTGAAAGACAACCTAGTCAATACCATTCAGGACATAAGAACAGGCAAAGAATTCATGACAAAGATGCCAAAAGCAATCCCAGCAAATGCAAAATTGACAAATTGTATCTAATTAAACTAAGGAGCTTCTGCAGAGTTAAATAAACTATCAACAGAAAGAAAAAGCAGACAACCTACAGAATGGAAGAAGATTTTTGCAAACTATGCATCTGACAAAGTTCTGATGTCTAGCATCTACAAGGAACTTAAGTAAATTTTTAAAAACCATGTGTATAAAATAATTTCCAAATATTTACCTCTATTTCTGATATGCTGTAATATCCAATTTTTAAACCACTTTTTAGATGCTTCAACTTGGATAGTGATCTATTCATTAAGACTGAATATATCTAGAAATATTTTTTATTTATCTCACTCTGTTCTGGGTCATTACTTCCAGATGCGAAAATGTAAACTTTATTTGTATTATTTTATTTTTCACTGTAGAGGCTATTCTTTTCAGTCCTTCCTTCATATACAATTTTACCTTTTTACCTATTAAGTAATGAACAAAGGGCCTACTTATTAAGTCATTGTGGAAATAGCCAATCAGGTTGAATCATCTGATAGTCTGATAAGAGTCCTTAGAACAACAACATATTAATTCTGAAATCAATATCCTCAGAAATATCCTTGTCCAAATTGTCACCAATGTTTTCATAGTCAACTTTGCTTTCGTTTATTTGAAATACCCCAATATTTTTCTAATAATATCTGTCCCCATTTTTCCCCTAAAACTTAGTAAGTACCTATAACAATTGCTTTCAATGGAAGAATTATGTCTGACTTAACAATGGACACTAAACAAGTGATTACAGTCAATGAATCCCCAGAGACAACATGAGGTATTCTCTATAGAGTCTAAAAATAGGTGAAATGTAAATAAAATCCTGTTTATATACTGAGAATGGGAAAATGTCCATGATGAATTGTTCTTACTTGTATGAACCTAAGGAAAGGTCATCATTACGGGTGAATTTGGCAGAGATCAGATAGGTACTCCCATTTCACCAATTTAAAGGAAATGAGAAATTAAAAAACAAAAACAAAACAAAACAAGATGGTTGTTTCTAAATACCATTTATAATAATAGGGCAGAAGAAAACAAACTTTAACCTCAAGCTTCTTGTCTTAAGCCAGGAACTGAATCTGAGAAAGTATATAACATTGCTGTAATAATTTCTTGTTCCTTAAAACTTCAGGCTGACATTCCTGTAAACCAAGGTCGCAGAGTCACTTTGTGGGTTAATGAATTACAACTCCAGGTGAATGAACAACATTGTCAGATCTCTTATATGAAAGTTAAGAACCTGACTTTTTAAATAAAGTTATAACCTAATAATTGTAATCAGTGTTTCTTAGAGGACCCAGAGGACTTTTGAAATGCTTTTAAAAAGAGCTTCCTTGTTAGAAAGAGTCATGACCCTCCTTTCATTACTGTTCACTTGGAAATAAGAATTTACATTCAAAATTGTCTACCGAGTGAAAAGCAGAATCAAAGTTAAATCCAGAAGAAATATAGTAATTCACTAACTTATATTGTTCAAAATAATGGAGGATCAATTTAGTGAGTGCCTACTCAAGAAAGTAAGATCTTAACTTTGATTAGACTCAATTTATTGTTATATGTGCACTTGTAGGAAATCCTGCATTAAATAAGGTTGTTGAGGCATTTGTTTTCGTTTTTGACAGTTAACTAGATTGGTGAATGACACCTTAGTTTATGGCTAACCAACATAAACAACTTGTAAGGCCAAAGAAAAATTGACATAATGTGAGGAAAGATGTTTAAATATTTGAAAAAGTATTTAAATACTTCCTGCTTTCCTACATTCTCCATCACTATATTATTTGACAGTGTTCAGAGACTTCATTTCCTTATCATCAGGAATACACTGATGTGAAAAACACTAAAATATTTTTTAAAACAATTTATATATGTTTTCTGCTGATCAAAAATGTTGGTAAGAATGTTTATAGTTAAAACTGGATACCTCTCCTCAGTAAAACCAGAAATTTTAAGATTGTGAAGTGGATATAGGAGCAATTAACTCCAAGAATAAATATGGATCTTATCAGCATTATAGACATAGCTGATGACAAGTTTTAACTGTGGTGTTTAAGTACAGTTAAACAGATGTGATCACATAACCATATTTTAGGAAATAAATTGATCTGAGCTCTCTAACTGTAGTTAACATATCATAGAGTACTAAAGAAGAATACAA
Organism: Piliocolobus tephrosceles; assembly: GCF_002776525.5. NCBI lineage: Eukaryota > Metazoa > Chordata > Mammalia > Primates > Cercopithecidae > Piliocolobus > Piliocolobus tephrosceles. Next base: position 81,819,131 of record NC_045448.1, on the reverse strand, counting down.
ACAGCTCATAAAGGTTTACTGAATTTACTCATCTAAAACTACTTTGGTTACAACACTCACCTAATTCCCAGATGTAAGTAAGTTCATAGACATGAGCCTTGAATGAAGTTAGTATTTGTTGCTATCAATGAATCTTAATTGACACAACCCCCTTGTGCACCGCTGTGGGCTAAAAAGGTTTTTCTCACTCTCATCTGATGTTACCTAGTTGGCCATCTGGTGCATTAGCTATCCATAGGCTCTTGTACTGAAGGACCTGAACAGCAAGGGAGAAGTTATCAATTCCACTACAGAATTATCATGTAGGAAGGTCATGATTAGCATTAGAAGCATAGAATCGTAGGTATTTAGAATCCAACTTACAAGGGACGTGAAGGACCTCTTCAAGGAGAACTACAAACCATTGCTCAAGGAAATAAGAGAAGACACAAACAAATGGAAAAACATTCTGTGCTCATGGATAGGGAGAATTAATATCTTGAAAAAGACCATGCTGTCCAAAGTAATTCATAGATTCAATGCTATTCCCATCAAGCTGCCATTGACAGAATTGGAAAAAAAAAAAAAACTTTAAATTTCATATGGAACCAAAAAAGAGCCAGTATAGCCAAGACAACCCTAATCCAAAGAGCAAAGCTGGAGATATCATGCTACCTGACTTCAACCAATTACAAGTCAAGAAACAACAGATACTGGAGAAGATGCGTAGGAATAGGAATGCTTTTACACTGTTGGTGGGAGTGTAAATTAGTTCATCCATTGTGGAAGACAGTGTGGCGATTCCTAAAGGATCTAGAACCAGAAATACCATTTGACCCAGCAATCCCATTACTGGGTATACACCCGAAGGATTATAAATCATTCTACTAAAAAGACACATGAACAAGTATGTTTACTGCAGCCCTATTTACAATAGCAGACTTGGAACCAACTTAAATGGCCATAAATGATAGACTGGTTAAAGAAAATGTGGCAAATATACACCATGGAAAACTATCCAGCTGTAAAAAAGAATGAGTTCATGTCCTTTGCAGGGACATGGACGAAGCTGGAAACCGTCATTCTCAGCAAACTAACATAGAAACAGAAAACCAAACACCACATGTTCTCACTCATAAGTGGGAGTTGAACAATGAGAAAACATGGACACAGGGAGGGGAACATCACACACTGGGGACTGTCAGGATATGGCGGGCAAGGGGAGGGATAGCATTAAGACAAATACCTAATACATGCCGGGCTTAAAACCTAGATGATGGGTTGATGGGTGCAGCAAACCATCATAGTACATGTGTACCTATGTAACAAACCTGCACGTTCTGCACATGTATCCCAGAACTTAAAGTATAATAAAAAAGAAAAAAGAAAAGAAAAGAAAAGAATCCTAGGTATTTAGAAGAAAATTAAGTAGATCCAAGATTTCAGTAAAACTCAGCATAAGTATGTGTAAGGGATGAGGATTAAACTATTCCTGCTATCAGGGAAAGCTACAAACATTTACCTCTGCTTCTAGATACCAGAGAATGAACAAAGATAAATACTAATAATTTTCTTCACTATGAGGATGTAATGTTGCTGACAGCTATTTGTGATAACTATTTACTATTAGTATCATATTCTCATATGCAAAATAACTATTGTGTGTAATATAAGTATGTGCCAGGTTAATTTTGAAAATTTTTATTTGATTATGATCCTAAATTTGGCTCCCTACTTTCAGTTTTCTGTTGCTAGGCTGTCATGATCACATGATTACACTGTAAAAAAAAAAAAGAAAGAACATTGACTATAACATTTAATAAATGTTTGCTGAAAAATACATGCCTTTTTCCCCCTCAGCACAGAAATTTGAAGACAGTTTTCATTTTTTATATCCTATATAGAGTTCTAAGCTGAAATCTCTGGAGGAGATGAGACAATGGCAGACAAATAAAAGGTTTCATATCTCATCTGTGCAGTGCAGGCTAAATGCAGGTGGACTTCTGATGGGGCCCTGAAAGACAAGGTTGATCTAGTGGGAGTTGGCTGAGACCAAGAAAGGTTAAGAATGAACTCAAGTCTAAAAAAATGAAAGAAATCAAAGCTAAGAAACCAAATGTGTTGTCAAATCCAAGGGGAAAACATAACTAAGATTAGACAGGCAGGTCAAATTTTAAGGGAAAGTAAGATTCACTTACCAAACATTTTGAATGCATGCCATGTGTTTAGTGTCTGAGGATATCCACACTGAAAAGCTTACATCCTAGTGTTGGAGATACACATAAATAGATCACTATTACACAACAAAAACTATTTTATCATAGAAAATGGAACATAGTATTATAGATGCAAAAGAATGTCAGTTAAGGCAGTTGTAATGGAGGATACAAAAGGTTTTCTGAAAAAAAATAAAGTTCGAGCTTATACTTAAAGAATACATAGGAGTGAAATAGATAACTGATATCTGATGATAAATTCAGAAACATTCTGGGAGGGAGAGTTAAGATGCCCCAAAGTATAAAAGTCAAGACACAGAACAAATAATCCTGGAAATAACGACTAAGTAAGCGCTGCTAGATATAGAAGTGCAAGGGAGAATATGGCAAGATGGTGAAGGATAGAATATGTGGGTAAAGGAAAAAAGACATTCTCTATTATGCCATGTTGAGAAACTTAGATAATAACCTGTAAGAGATGGGTGGCCATTAAAAGCTTTGGGCGATTTTATTAGAGGATAAGTCATTTCCTTTGATCTAGGATTTCCCTTAAATAAACATCCCATGCCTCTTTCCCCACCTCCTACTCACTACTTCCCATTGAGTATGAACGAAATTATCTACTTGATGAGTTAGAAGGAAAATGATCACCCTCTTATAGGCTATCTCTTGGATATGCCTTCCTTCTGAGAGTGCCTACTGGTCTGCTCCTCCACTGAGTGGATGGCTTAGCGTGGCAGCCTATAACACCATGGGGGAGATCTGAATGGTCAGCTGTGCTCCTGACTTATTGCAGCTGTCTGTCAAATTCAACAGAGTGCTGACCTCTCTCTTACTCTAGATTTGAAGACACTTTCTACTGTCTGCTTTTCTACAATAAATGTAACATTTTGATGTCTAATTGATTTGTTCCAGGAGGGAAGAAAAAAGATAGTATTTACTGATGTCATAAAACTCTAATACCTTTTATTTTAGATGGTTCATTGGTGGTTGTGCTTAAGGTCAGTTTCTCAATTACAAGGTCTGTCAAAAAACATTAATTACTTCTACATGAGGTGAGGAGGAACAAGAAGTTTGACAATGTGCATAAAAATAAAAAGTAGAGTTGAGGAATGCTTAAAGAAGAAAAATACAGCTCAGTAAATAAGATGTTACAGTATGGAAAAGAAGCTGGTAAGGATGGCACTTAAGTTGTTAATTTAGGTGACCATGTGAATAGTAAGACCACCAACTCATAGAATAAATAAGAAAGTTCTAATTTAAGAAAGAAACAATTTGGAATTAGATTTGAGTTTTCTGTGTGATATCTAAGTGTACATGTCTAGCTGAAGTTGGATATATGAGTCCAAGGACCTGCAGGAGATGGCTTATTGAGAGGTAGTAAGTGAAATCATGAGAAGAAGTAACCTCAGAAATACTCTAGAGAGTGAGAACAATAGAATAAGAAAGACAATGGACCAAAATAACTTTTAAATGGTATGTGGTAGAATACTATCTCACTTAGAAGACAAAGGAAAACCAAGAAGTTGTCACTGAAGCAAAGGCAGTCACATTTTTATAAAAAAGAAATAACAAAAGATATCAAATTTGCAAAGAGGTTCATTTACAGAGGAATTGAAAAATTGTAATTAATGTGACAGTTAGTGCCTTACCATGGCATTATAGTTTCAATCTACAGTTAAAGAGTGAAATGATCAGATCTCCAAAAAACACAGACCATAATATAAAATAAATTCAATCATATTAAATTTAAGAATTTCTTTTTATTAAAGGGGGCCATAATGAAAGTGAAAAGACAGGTGACGCTCTGAGAAAAGATATTTGCTGCACATAAGATATTGCTGCAAAAGATATTTGCACATAAATGCAAATAAGCATTTAATATATGGTATATATAAAATTATCAACAACAACAAAAGCCTAATGACTCAAAAGGGAAAAACTGGGGGGGGGGGGGAATGTGAGCATTCAATTACAGAAGAGAAAAAATTAATGGCAGATAAATATATGAAAGGATTCACATGAAATTAGCATGTAAGGAAATACAAATTAAATCCAAAATAATACAGCATTTCACATGCACCAGATTCACCAGATTGACCAAAAAAAAAAAAAAAAAAATGATAAAATTAAATGTTGTTGTGAATAGTTAGCCAATTAAAATCTCTTATTTACTCTTAGGAGTAAAAGTTGGTGAAACCTGTTTAGAAATATTTTGATGCTTTCTAGCAAAGTTAAACATGTACACATTCTATGATTGAGCTATTGCATTGAAAAGGACAAATGACACAAACAAACACTTTTCAAAGGAGGACATACATGTGGCCAATAAGAATATGAAACAATGATCAACGTCACTAATCATTAGAGAAATGAAAATCAAAATCACAATGAGATACCATCTCATGCCAGTCTGTATGGCTATTACTAAAAAGTCAAAAAATAACAGATGCTGGTGAGGTTGTAGAGAAAAGGAACACATACACTGCTGGTGGGAATGTAAATTATTTCAGCCATTGTGGAAAGCAGTTTGGTGGTTTCTCAAAGAACTTAAAACAGAATTACCATTTGACTCCATAATCCAATTATTAGGTATATACCCAAAGGAATATAAATCGTTCTGCCATAAAGACACATGCACGTGTATATTCATCACAGCACTATTCACAATAGCAAAGGCATGGAAGCAACATAAATGCCATCAGTGGTGGATTGGATAATAAAAATGTACACCATGGAATACTATACAACATTCAAAAGGAACGAGATAATGTCCTTCACAGCAACATGGTTGGAGCTGGAGGCCATTATCCTAAGAAAACTACTAGTACAGGAACAGAAAACCCAATACCACATGTTCTATTTATCAGTGGGAGATAAATAATGAGTACGTATGGGGACAAAAAAGGAGCAACAGACACCGGAGCCTATTTGAAGGTGAAGGGTGGGAGAAGGGAGAGCATCAAAAAACTACCTATAGGGTCCTATGCTGATTTTCTGGGTGATGGAATAATATGTCCATCAACTCTGTTGCATGCACTGTACCTATATAACAAACCTGCACATGTATTATTGAACCTAAAATTAAAGGTTAAAAAAAAATCCATTACCTCAGACAAGTCTTGTACCAGAAGATAAGTTTAGATAGTTTATATTAGTATTTTTATTGCATTATATGTATTTATAAATATATATACTATATCTATACACAAAAGTTTACATATATAAACAATCCTTATAATCTTCAATAAATAACTGATAAAATGAAATATATAATATATAAATCACACTTGCACATATTGGTATGAAATTAAACATTTTGATAGTGTTCAACAAAATAAATCAAGAAGTACAGCTAAATAACACTTGTATACATTTAAAAGCCAGGCAAAAGTAACATATATTGTTTATGGATACACACACAAGTGGAAAAACCATAATGAAGCTTCAGGGAATTATTAACTTAAGAGAAAGAAGAGTGACCATCTGATGGAGGGGTTTGGATGAGGCTATGATTGTTGACAGGCATAGAGAGACTTCTGGGGTACAAGTGACATATGCTTATTAGTCTAGGTGATGGGTACACAGGTATTCTCTTTATTGGTTTTTCTTTAAAATGTGGTTACATATTTCATGTACTCTTTGTAATATATTTTACAATTTAAAGAAAAATTTAAAAAATAAATAGAATGCTGGAAGGATGTCATTGCTTTCTTAGCCACATACTTGAAATTGTTATAAAAACTATTTTTAGAAAAGTAATAGTAAACAGGACTTCTGCATTGTGCAATCTGACAGATCAGCTCTTGGGACAAATCAGAAATTCAAATACAGCAACATTATTTCACTTGCATTGCAGAGTTGCAAGGCTTTGGGTCATGGTGAGATGCTTACAAAAAGAAAATTTTCTCTAAAGAGGACAGAGAGTGGCTCAAGAAAAAACAATAAGCAGTAAAGAAAATAATGTCGGAATACATTATCTACCCTTCTTTAGGCCTAGATAATTTTATGCATTGATTCTAGCAAATGCTCAAGCAATACACCTAATCTCAATCTTACGCAAGTTGTTTCAGAAAAAAAATAGAATAAAGAATTAAATGTTATCATGGTCTTTACAGATCATGAAATTTATTTTCTGCAGTTAATCTTTTCTTTATATTTTCAAACTCCCCAAAACCACAAATGTAACCAAAGTTCCTTAACTTGATAAATGTCACATACCCCGTGATAAAAAAATTAACGAGAAGTGGTACATGTGCTATATGTTAGAAACAAGTCTTGGGATTTTTGTTATCACCATAGGATTTCATATTTCCTTTTTATTATAATAACTCAAGGGGACCGGGCACAGTGGCTCACACCTGTAATCCCAGCACTTTGGGAGGCCGAGGTGGGCCGATCACGAGACCAGGAGATTGAGACCCTCCTGGCTAACATGGTGAAACCCTGTCTCTACTAAAAATAAAAAAATTAGCCAGGCTTGGTGGCGGGCGCCTGTAGTGCCAGCTACGCCGGAGGCTGAGGCAGCAGAATGGCGTGAACCCGGGGCTGGGGGAGGCTTGCAGTGAGTCAAGATCGCGCCACTGCACTCCAGCCTGGGCGATAGGGCGAGACTCCGTTTCAAAAGAAAAGAAAAAAAAAAAAAAGAAAAAATTAATTCAAGAGAAAAGATGAGGTATGAGTTTTAGGAGGAAAAAGATAAAACTGTCATTATTTTCAGGAACCACAATCATCTATCTACATAGAAAAGACAATGTAATATGCATCAAACTAGAAATGTGTGGTGTTCTGGAATCCATATGAGAGTGTTTCAAGAAGAGAATGAGTGCAAAATCTAAGGGTAGTAGGTCAAGTAACATGAAGTACAGACAATGAATGCTTAATTTGACATTGTGCACCTGATTGGTGTCTTGGATAACACCAATTTCTATAGAGGGGTAGGAAAACAGATAAAGAAAGGCACAAAAAGGAGTGCATGTAGTTGTTTTTGGGTTTTTTTTGTTTTTGTTTTTGTTTATTTCCTGTTCTTTCACAGAGTATTATAAAGGGGAATAGAGAACTGTGGAAGCACCTGCAGGAAATATGAATTTTGAATTCTTTTTAAGATGGATGTTATATGCTAATGGAATAACCCGGGGCAAGGGGTGGCAAGAGATACAAAAGAGAGAACAATACAGAAGTTATGGCCTTAACAGGCAAAAGAGAATGACATTCATTTTAAAAGGAATTAATGTAGACTTTATAGGTTCAAACATGTAATTTTTTATACTTATATTCATAATCTTGTTTTTAATTTTTCTGATTTTAATTATTAATGTGGACTCAGTGTGAAATGCATGTAAAGATTTTCCCAAATACATCTGAGCATTATAAAGTCTTTACATTTCTTCTGGTTACCTCTTGCTCCAGTTTTCTTCTTCCAATGAATTCTCCATCTTAGGAATGAAATTCTTTCTCCGGCATATATCAAGTTGTAAATAAACAGCACAACTTGGAATTGTGTACTATAGCAGCTTAACTGATTATTGCTCCTTTTCTGGGGTTATTTTTCCATTATAGACTTGATTTTTATTTATTTCCTTTTTCTATTTTTTGGTATAAATATTTATTCAACTAGAGGTATAATAATATTGCATTTTTGCTGGAAATTTAAATAAGTTTAATTTATTGATATTATAAATAGTACCATTATCAATACCATAAATAAAGTCTTTTCAGTCTTCTTTCTTTTTTTAACTTTTATTTTAAATTCAGGGGTACATGTGCAGGATGTGCAAGTTTGTTACACAGGTAAACATGTGTCATGGGCATTTGTGGTACAAATTATTTTATCACCCAGGTATTAAGCGTAGTATCCATTAGTTCTTTTTCCTGACTTTCTTCCTCTTCCCATGCTCTACCCTCCAGTAGGCCCCAGTATGTGTTGTCCCCCTATATCTGTACATGTGTTCTCACATTTAGCTCCCACATATAAGTGAGAATGTGTAGTATTTGGTTTTCTGCTCCAAAGTTAGTTTGCTAAGGATAATGGCCTCCAGTCCATTCATGTCCCTTTAAAAGACATGGTCTCATTCTTTTTATGGCTGCATGGTATTCCTTACTGCAAACATACCACATTCTCTTTAACCATTCTATCACTTATGGACATTTGGATTGATTCCATGTATTTGCCATTGTGAATAGTGCTTCAGTGAACATACACATGCATGTGTCTTTATAATAGAACCTTTGGGTATATACCCCATGATGGGATTGCTGGATCAAATGGTATTTCTCTCTTTAGGTCTTTGAAGAATTGCCACACTTTATTCCACAATGGTTGAACTAATTTACGCTCCCACAAACAGTGTGAAAGCATTCCTTTTTCTCCATAACCTCACCAGCATCTGTTATTTTTTGATATTTTATAATACCCATTGTGACTGGCGTGAGATGGTATCTTATTGTGGTTTTGATTTGCATTTTTCTAATTATCAGTGATATTGAGATTTTTGTATGCTTGTTGGCTCCATATATGTCTCCTTTTGAAAAGTATCTGTCTTATCCTTTGCCCACTTTTTAATGGGACTGTTTTTTTTTCTTGCATATTTGTTTAAATTCCTTATAGATGCTGGATATTAGACCTTTTTCAGATACATAGTTTGAAAAGATTTTATCCCATTCTGTAGGTTGTCTGTTTACTCTGTTGGTAGTTTATCTTGCGGTGCAGAAAGTCTTTAGTTTAATTAGATCTCATTTGTCAATTTTTGTTTTGGTTGCAATTGCTTTTGGTGTCTTTATTGTGAAATCTTTGCCCATGCCTATGTCTTGAATGGTATTGCCTTGGTTGTCTTCCAGAGTTTTTATAGTTTGGGGTTTTACATTTAAGTCTTTAATCCATCTTGAGTTGATTTTTGCATATGGTGTAGAGATGGGATACTATTTCAATTTTTTGCATATGGCTAGCCAGTCATCCCAGGACCATTTACTGAATAGGGAATCCTTTCCCCATTGCTTGTTTTTGTCAGGTTTATCAAAGATCAGATAGTTGTAGGTATGTGGTCTTATTTCTGGGCTCTCTATTCTGTTCCATTGGTCTATGAGTCTGTTCTTGTACCAGTGCCATGCTTTTTATTTATTTTCTTTTTTCTTTTGAAATAGGGTCTCACTCTGTTGCCTATGCTGGAGTGCAGTGGTGTGAGCATGGCTCATTGTAGCCTCAATCTGGGCTCAAGTGGTCCTCCTGCCTCAGTTTCCCAAGTAGCTGGGATTACAGGGTATAAACCACCCTTCACTTTTCTAAGTACTACTGATACAGGAGTTGCATGAATAAGGCTTTCACTGAAGCTTTACCATAATCGAGAGGAATTTACAGTGTAAGCAACCACTTCAAATTTACTAATAAATAGGATAACTCTAAAATTCCATTCACCATTTTTTTCAGGGGAAAATTATCACTGGCCTTGACAAGAGCTGCTTTTATACATGATGAGAGAATAAATATAATTCATTAGGTGCTTTACCAAACAGAGGACAACTCAAACCATACCTCCACCTTAGAAGCTTCAATTATTCATCGCTAGTTCAACATGAGATATTTTCTGAAACGTAATCAAAATTTTACACAGGTATCCCTCCTTCTACTTTTATCTGAAAGAAGAATGTGCAATATTAAAATTTATTCTCCTGATGTCAAGAACAAACCCACATACAAAATGATTTTTATTTCTCTTTCTTTGAATGTATATGAGTTTCATGTGCATGTAAGCATGTAAAAACGTTTTGAATGTGGTAAATCAATTCATATCATTTGCCAATGTTTTTGAGTTGATTTAGTTTTTGTGGTTTAATAGGGGTATTTTTCTATGTTAGATTTATATCAACCTGTTGTGATGACTATATAATTTTTAATAAAGTGATATAAAATAATATTTTAATACTTTAGTAATTAAGGGAATGTTTTTCCTAACTGTTGCTACTACAAACATGCCTACAAATAAACTCCTTAAAAATATATCTGTGGAGGCCTGTGCAACACTTCCATTAGAATAAGTCTACAAAAGGGAATTTATGGCTCAAATAACATGTTAACTTAAAGTTTCACAGTTCCTGACAAATGTCTACTTTCATTTTCTATCCGAAACATCTATTCAAATTTACATTCTTAGAAATAATACATGAAAGGATTTGTTTTCTAATGCCCTAAATAATACTGAATATATGTGATGTCTTATTTTTGTTAAGTTTTAGCATTATTGTTTTCATATGAATCCCTTAGATCATGAGGATAAACCTCATTTTATATAGTTAATAAAGATTTATATTTCTACTGTTAATTTCCTTTCTGTAAGTTTGCTAATGTTACTATTAAGTTGTTCAACATTTTGTTCTTATTCATTTACAGAAGTTCCTATGTGTTATAAAATTTAATCCTATATCTGATATACTTACAAACAGACTTTTTTTTTCTTTCAGTCTCTTCTTTGCTTAAGCATCATTCAGTATATTAAAATTGGAATGTTTACATTACCAATGTGTCTTTTCTTGGTGTTTGGGTTTTGGATTTTATTTACAAAGAACTTCTCTCTACCGTAATTGTATAAAAATAAATTTTTAGTAGTTTTCTCCTATTTTTAAATTCCCCAAGTTTAAGGTCAATCAGTTCAATAATTAGAAATTTTAAAATCTTAAAAGCTCTTTTTCCTCAAATTAGACTCTATAATTTTATACACAAAGTAGTTATAAATAAAACTTGCATAAAATTAGACTTGTTTTAATCTGGTGTTCACCACTCAATAGTTATGTGTCTTTGGGCACATTATAAAACCTATGTAAGCCTCAGTTTTCATATCCGCCTAACATAAATAATAATCATAATTAACAAATAGATTAGTAGTGAGGATTAAACAAATAATGTATGCATTTAGGCATATAAATAATCAATAAATATTAACTTTATTCTGTCTTGGTATATTGAATTTACTCATTAAATATTTGAAGTACACCAAGTAAAACTAACTATCCTTATGCTTAAATATTTAACAGCCCTAGAATTTTTATTGTATTCATTGTTTGAATTATGTATTTAAAATTATGAATTTTATCTTTAAATGCATGCCCCAATACATCAATTTGAATAAATCACACTAATGATATGCAATTCCTATATAAAGATGAGTCTTTTCTAGTTGCTCTTTTCTTTAACATCGATGTATTTGACATTTCTTGCATGTAAAATACTTTTAAAATTTCAGAGTTTTTACTATGCTCACACTATCCATAAGGAAGACATGAAAGCTAGCACCAACTTAATAGTACACAAAAACGGAGGCCTAAAGAGATTTGATGACTTGCCCAAGCTCATATTATAGATTAATTGATCCATAATTACATTTTATATCCTCTGCCTCTTCGTCCAGGATTTGATTCTACTTGCTACGCCAGTGGTAACCGAGTTTTGAACCATCAAACAGAGTTTCTCAAACCCAAATATGCATCAGAATTATCTGGAGGGCTTATACAAACCCAGAGTTTTGCATCTAACCCCAAGAGTTTCTGATTAGCAGGTCTAGCTTTTCCAAGAAGTGTCCAGCTGACAGTAATGCGGCTTATCTGGGAATTGCGCTTTGCTCACCATTGCACTAAAAGATCCACTCTTGAGACTGTCATGAATGGATAAGGGGACGAGAAGGTGGGGTTTGATGGTTGCCCTCTCTCAGCTTCAACCAAACGAGCTGTACTTTTTATTGTCATACATACTGGACTTTCATCGAAGCAAAAATTGTTTGATAAAAAGTTTCTGCTTATTGAAAAATATGTAAACAATAAATAGAAATTTAAAACACTGCCTTGTAACAAATACATCTCTTTGTTTCATATTAAAAGAATAGAGAACAGGATTGTACCCAAGAGATCCTTATGCTTTTCTGAAGAATGTCAGAGCCCATAGACTCCAGGGCAGAGTAATATCTTTAGTATCACATAGTTGGCTGTTTTTTCTTTCTTTTGGTAATGTTTTGTACAAAGCATCCATTTATCTTTCTTCTCAATTTGGATGAAGAGTCTTCCAATCTAAAATAACACAACATTCTATTGTTATATCTGATCAGAACCTGGAAGCGTCAAAATGACCTAATCATAGAATGTTTAGAACCAGCCAAGTCAGTATAATATGAGAGGGAATCTATCCTTAGAAGTCTTTGACAGTGTAGGATGCCATATGTGACCTATCCCTATGTGTTGTTTTCCATGTGTTTGCGTGTTTGCATGTGTGTGGTAGTGAACATTCACAAAAGGCCTTTAAGACAACTATGCTAAGTCACTCTAAATACCAAGCTATCTTCCCTTGGCCCTAGTGTCTTGCTTTTCGAATCAGTGGGTTTGGCCTTAATGTTCTCCCCAATGCCTTCCAGTTGTGTGTGACCATAATCTTGAAAAAATCACAGGCAGAACTAGGCTCAAAGCCTATCTTCTGGGGAAAAAGTGAGTAAAACGTTTCTGGAATCCCTTGAGCTAACTCTGTTTTGACTTCATTAGGCTCATTCTACCCTCAGGTGTTTTAAAATACAGCTTTTGCAATCAAATACTTTTTTGGTACTATAATAGTTCATAATGAATTGTTATTATAGGAGCCACAGAATAACCTGAATTCACCTGTCCAGAGTCTTTTCTCAGATCTCCCAACATGTTTTATCTACTCAGCATTTTGTATGGTTCTTAAATTCAAACTCTCTTTCACATAGATTAGCAAGTAGATTGTACAAAACAGAGCACAGTTCTTTCTGCATCTGCCTCACTCTGTGATTATCCCAGCGTGCTGAACTTACGCTTAAGGAGATAATTCTCCTGGGGAAGGGAAAAGTTCAACATAATTGACACTGAGTACAAAGTTGTGCCTTAGAAGCTGTCTTGGAATTCAAATGGGTAGACTTATGTTCTAGCCAAGATAGCATTTTGCCAAATATAAAACTAAATTTTTCCTTTATAGAATGGGAATGTTTCCCTCCTCTTGCCTCGAAGAACTACAGATTGTCCTGACTTACACTGATTTGACTTATGATTTTTTTTTTAACTTTACAATGGCGTGCAAGCAAGACACATTTAGTACAAACCATAATTCACATTTGGAATTTTGATTTTTTCCTGGGCTTGTGATATACTGTACCATACTCTCTAGTGATGCTGGGCAGAGACTGCTAGCCACAGCTCCCAGTCAGCATGTGATCACTATGGTAAACCACCTGTGTGCTACCATGTACTGTATTGCCAAATGGTTGCCCAACTGTAACAGGCTAAGGTAAGTTTTCTAAGCACATTTATGGTAGGCTTGGCTATGATGTTCTGTAGGTAAGATGTCTTAAATGCATTTCTGGCTTACAATATTTTCAGCTTTTGATGAGTTTATTGGGACATAACCCCACTGTAAGTCATAGAGCATCTATATATAACATGGGACTCAATAAATGCTTTGCAAATATGAAAGTGTTCCATAAATGTTAGAAGTAAACTTATTTTTCTTTTCTCCCTTAGAGCATTCTTCCCAACCATGTTCTCTGAAATAGTTGTTTGAGAGGTTTTAGTCAGTGATTTGCAGTCTTCATTCTCTGAAATCACTAGCTCTGTCAAGGTTTAAATAATCTTATATAGGCAAAGTAAGACTTTATGCCTCCCAGTAATGTTTTTCCTTAACTTTGGTCTGGGTAGGGCTGTCATCAGGCAAGTTTTGATCAGAGGAAGCAGTGAGGGCCCAACCACAAGAGGAAGAAATACATGATTAAAAATGTAGGAAATGGAATTCTAACTACAACAAAGCCAAACCTACAAGTTTTATATACTAAAATGTAGCCCAATGTCAGACATAAGGTAGGCATGTGAATAGTGTAAAGTAGTGAAATAAATAAAAATATGGTCAAGTCATGAGTTTTGTTATTGAGAAACTCTTAGTCCAGCCAGGATCACTAACACATGAGAATGCAAGATATGTGATGTATATGACATGATATGATACACAGATAGATGATATAAATAGACATTGATAGATGTAGATATAGCTAGATGGACAATGTCATACAGAAAAATTAATCAGTGTATGACTAACATGGACAGACAGAACAAATGTATGAACGGGTTCTGTAACATAAGGGAGAGAAGGCTATTACAAGCCTTACAGGAAAAGAGAAGAATCACTGATCTGCTCTGCCTGGATAAATTACACAAGCATTCAGAGAGAGTCAGAGTCATTCCTTGGGCAAACTATGGGTCTTCCTAGGAGGATCCTTAAAAGACTTACTGCAGCTTCCTACGCATACCCTAATTCCACTCAGTTTTCTTTCTATTACTTTCCAATAGAAGAACAAAGAACAGTTAAGATTTTGGTTGGCAGCATTTGAAATGATAAGTTTGCCAGGAAATGCTCTTCTTATATATTGGAAAAAAATATGTCACATAGTCAGCTACCTAGTCTGTCCTTGAGGATTTAAATGTTCTCAGCAAGTTTTTCCTACTACTTGAAAGAAATTCCACAGGGATAGCAGCATTCCTTCCAGTTTATCGGTTTGGATCAGTGTGCCTAACTGTCCATTGATTTGCTAACAGCTTGTAATAAAAATTTTTAAATCTACAACATGGCTTGAAAAAAAAAAATACCTGTACTAAATCTTGTTCGGTCTTAAAGAAGATACACTTAAAAGTATAAACTTAGGTACTGATGAGTTTTACAAGGTCATAGTCTGGCTGCTTATATAATATGCTATGAGATTAATAAGAAAACTCATTCACAAAAATTTCTACAACTAAAGAAAAATGGAAAATAACTGCTAAGGACAATTCATTTTAGCTCGGTTCTTTAAGTTAAATGTTGCCACCCTCAATCCATCCTTCCTTCCTTTCCTCCTTTCTTCCTTCCTTTTCTTCCTTCCTATCTCTCACTCTTTCTATCTTTTATTTTCATGCAACACAAGAAGAATATTTTAATCAATTTTTCTAAAGATAATAAGCTTATTGTGTCACCTAACATTTATGGTCAGAGAGAACCCTCTCTTCATTGCAAATTGCATGACCATTTACTTTCTTCTCATCTCCATTCTTCCTCCAGCATATTGTATGATGCCTATATTTAGTAGGTACCCAACAAATATGCATAACACGAATAACTAAATGTCAGGTACAATAGGTGATATGCACAAGAATGCTTATAACAGTACAGTTTATAATAATTTTTAAAAAGATAAACAATACAATACTCTTCAACAGAAGGTTGAATTAAGTGGATGAATGAACTTTGCTGTCTTCACACAATGAAATTAGTATATGACATTTAAAGTAAATAAACTATACACACATATGACAATATGGTTAAATATTAGCTATATAAGACAAAAAGATAATTCTCAAAAGATTACATATAACCTATTTTTTGCAAAGTTAAAAAACTAAATTACAAAAAAGTGTTTTTAGGCACACATGTATATGCAATAAGAAACATATACAAAGAAATGGAACGGCAAGATGAAGATGGGATTTTGGTGATCATTCACTTAGATGGAGGTGGATCCTGGAGGATATGTTACTAAAGGATTATTATATAATGAAACAAATAGAGTATTTTACAATTTCAAGCATTTGTTTGGGGTAGTGGGTTCCAATAATTAATAAATAACTGAGTACCTGAATAATAAAATGTTCATAAGGATAGTGTGTCATGAGCCAAAGATTATAACTGATTTTAATTTTTGACTGAGGAAATCACATACACAGAAAAATAAATCAATGTGTGAATACCAATGGACAGGAAGAACAAATGAATGAACGTTTTTTCTAACATGAGGGAGAGAAGGCTATTCCAAAAAACAGGGGTTAGGCAGAAAGGGGAAATAAAATACAGAGAGGGAGAAAATTATATTCTAAGGGACTATTGATTCCCTAAGCGACTTGATTTCAATAAACCAGAGCCACGGTCAGAGACTCTGGCCTTAAAGAGGAATAAGAAATTTCTTGAAACATTAGGCCATATTGTTAAATACATTCAATGTTCCATTATGTTATTATGTTGCCCAGGCTGAACTTGAACTCCTGGGCTCAAGCAATTCTCCCACCTCAGCCTTCTAAGTAGCTGAGTCTACAACCACATGCCACCGAGCCCAGCCTATGGTCTAATTTTTAAACATTATGCTTTCTAAATTCTCCAAGATCATACAAACTTATATATATGATAAAAAAAAAAGAAGTTATCTAGTGGGGTACGCAAAGAACAAATAGAAAATAGATCTATAAACATATATATAAGGTAGTAATTAGTATTATACAGGGAATCAAAGCAGAGTGATATAATAGTGACCACATGACATGTTTGTATGTAAATTTGTTTTTCTTAGTTATATTTTTCCAATCATTTCTTTTTATTTTTGATTATTCTCTTCTGTAGTCTAGTTCCATAATGATCTTAACAATCATGGAAAAATATGCTATTCCCAAATTTCACAATCCAAAGAGATAAGGAATTAATGCATTTTTCAATATTTCCTATTAAAACTGAACTCAGAATGATAATGTGTGCATTTTAATTGCAACCTTCTTAGAGGGCTAGTCTGAACCAAGGATTACTTCTTGTCAAATGTACAAACATTTGGGGCAATACTTAGGTGTCAGGATGACTGTTGATGTCCTCCTTTTAAAGTACATTTTATATACACACTTTCTATGAAAGCAAAATATTCACAGTAAATTTTTTTTCTAGAAGTTTAAAGACAAAAGTGTAAAAATTCCATACTTGAGTTTGGTCTTATTTTTCCTATTCAGACATTATCAATTGTCCTTATGTATTACCAATCACTTTTTAAATTCAGGTTTTCATGGGCATTTAGGATTGTTTCAATTAAAAAAAAAAAAAACAATCATACAGGTATACAGTGACTCCTTACTTCAATTTCCATCCACAATCAAGAAAAATCTCCCTCAAATCCCATACAATGGTCTCTTTGAACAGAATTTAAGTCAGACTCTAGCATGCAATATTCTCTAGCTGGCTCTAAAAGTCCACAGCTAATGGTAATTCAAGTGCTCCCCGATCAGGGCGTTTTTCAGTCTATCTGGCCTTATATTTTTAGGGCTTTATTCCCCCATTCCTTCTTTAACTTGTTTTCTTTCATTGCCGTAACATGATTACACTGATGGTATCAGGTTTTCTGTGATACTAAATAGCTTAACCTCAGGTTACCTTGGTTTTGTTGCCACATACTTGCTTATCTATTGCTTACTGCTCTGTTTTCTCTGCCTTGACTTTTTTAGCTTATAACAGCTTGATTCTCTCATGCAACTCTTCTCCCAGTTGCCACAATCTCTGAACTTAAGAGTGCCATCATTCCAGTTATAATTATGTCCAAAGTATTCTACCATCAGCCCCCTTTCTGACTGGGTATCTGAAGTCTCATCCATCATATTTTCAGTCTTTATTGCTGACCAGGCCTGTGAATCTTGTATCCTACTGCTAAATTTTAGCACAAACATTTCCAGGGAATCCTAACCCTTAATGTTAGGATCCCTCCTGTGTGGTTCAGTCAGTTTTCTTCCTTCTCCCTACTGCCGACATGATACCATGCTTTTCTTAGTCTAACATTAAATGTTTTATGATTTGGCCCCTAGAAATCATTTAATGCTTCATTTCACAAGACTTACCAGCATGCGCATTTTTCTCTAGCCAGGTAAAACTCATTGATTCCAAAATTACATTATCATTTCCTTTCTTTGCTTAGAATATTCCTTTTCCTGGAATAATTTTGACTATGCGTGGTTGAGTATCTTGAAAATAAGAGTTACTCAGGAAACACTTGTTGATTTACACCTGTGTTCGATACATTCCTTGGTTCAATAAAATACATATTCATCATGTTTCATAAGTTAAGCAGAAGAATACAATAGCAAACCAAACAAAATCCCTCCTAATAAAGGTACATCCAGTAGGGAGAGACAATTAAAAATAACCTCATTTATCAGATGGTAATAAGTGCTAAGAAGAAAAATTTAACAAGGTAAAGAAATACAGAAAAAAAGAAAAAGTACTATTTTATACAGAATGCTCAAACTTCCTGGATAAGAAATGTGGGCAAAGACTTGGATAAAACAGAGGAAGGGCACATAAAAAAACAAGGATAGAACTTTCCAGACAAGAGAAATTCACTCACAAAGGCATTAATATGAGTCATTGTACTTGAAAACAAGAAGGATAATGAGGAGTGAAAGGAAGGGTTGTTATTTGCAGAACCAGCTATTGCAGCAATAGGAGGCCTGTGGTAAGAAAGGATCCTCTCCCTTACCCACCACCCCCCAGGAAACAGGTGGATATATTCCCAAAAAGAGAAAGAAAAACAGAAATATTTGCCTCCACATATAAATAATACCTTAGACAGAGACAGTGAAAAAGAGAGATATTAGTTTGCCCTTAAATATGAGTGATAACAGAGAGAGAGAGAGAGAGAGAGAGAGAGGAAGGAAGGAAGGAAGGAAGGAAGCGAGGAAGGAAGGAAGGAAGGAAGGAAGGAAGGAAGGAAGGAAGGAAGGAAGGAAGGATGGAAGGAAGGAAGGAAGGAAAAGAAAAGGAAGAAAGTAAGCAAGAAGGGAAGGGAAAGGATATGGAAGGGATGGGAAAAAGGAAGGAAGGAAAACACAGAAAGAAAACAAGAAGAAAAGAAATAAATTATTTTGCATTCACAAATGAATGATTACTTAAACCTGAAATTTTTGAGTGCTTTTATAATTTCACTTTTACCCTTTATATTTCAGAATTTAAGAAGAATATGCATAAGTTAATGTTGGTTGGCATCAGTGGGCCTATTAGTGAAGGGAATATTAATTTTTATTATTAGTTTGATTTCCTTTTCTCCTTTCCTTTTGAAGTGTATATATGTATAATCAGTTTGATAACTATGTCTTCCCTCTTCTTTTCTTTAAAAAATATATACGCACACATAGACATATGTTAAGTTCCATTAGCTTTGTCTACCATATAACTTTTTCATTTTTTTATTGAGGTGAATTACTTACAATATAATATTAAACATTTTAGAGTGAAAAGTCAATGGCATTTAGTATATTTGAAATGTTGTGCAACTACCATGTTTGTCTCATCCCAAAGTAGTTTTGTTACCCCAAAAAGAAATCTCAAACCCTTTATGCAGCTACTCATCATTCCCTCATTCCCCCAGCCTCTGACACTATGAATCCACATTCTGTATCGATGGATTTATATATCTCAGATATTTTATACAAATCAAATCATAGAATATATCCCCTTTTGTCTCTGTTTTCTTTTCACTTGGATTTTTTTTTTTTTTTTGGTTCCTCTAAGTTGTAGCATGTATCAATACTTTATTCCTTTTTTGTAGCTGAAGAACATTTTATCATATGTATATAACATAAACTTTCTCTCCATTAATCTCTTAATGGCCATTTGGGTTATTTTCATCTTTTGGTTATTGTGAATAGCGCTGCCAATAATATGCAGGTACAAGTAAGTATTTGAGTGCCTGTTTTTAATTTCAGGGGGCATATACCTAAAAGTAGAAATGCTTTGATAATTATCATATGATAATTCTATATTTAACTTTTTGAGGAACCCCCAAAATACCTTCCTCAATGGCAGCACCATTTTTCATTCCCACAAGCAATGTTAATGGTTCTCTACATCCTTGGTAATAAAATAATTTCTTGATATCTGTGAGGGATTGGTTCCAGGACCTACCCCCATTCTCTTTGCCCCACCACCCCTTGCCCAGATACCAAATTCTGGGGATCCACAAGTCTTTTATATAAAATGGCACCACATTTACTTGTAAACTATGCACATTTTCTCATATATTTATATTATCCCTAGATTATTTATAATACTGAATAGAATGCCTGCACTGCACCTTACTTGCGTGGATTCAACGTAGTGCTTGATGCAAGCAAATTCAAGTTTTGCTTTTCAGAATTTCGTAGAATTTTTTTTCCAAATATTTTTTACGTGAACTTAATTGAATCCAGGCCTGTGGTGTTCATAGATTTGGAGAACCAACTGTACTTGTTATTCCCCCCTTTTTTTCATATATAAAAACTGTATTATTACTGTAGCAATCCTCAGGAATGAGAAGTGGCATTGCATGGTGGTTTTGATTTGCTTTTCCTTAGTGATAAACAATGTTGAACACCTTTTCATGTGCCACTGGCCATTTGTATATTTTTAGAGAAATGTGTATTCAAGTTTTTTGCCTATTTAAAAAATTTGGCTGCTTGTCTTTTTGTTGTTGACTTGTAGGTATTTTTTATATATTCTGGATGGTAGACCATTATCAGATACACAACTTTCAAATATTTTTCTCCATTCTGTGCATACTCTTTTTACTCTCTTGATGGTTTCCCTAATGCATAAAATTTTAATTTTGATGAAGATATATATATATATACATATATATAATATATATATATATATTATTTTGTTGCTAATACTTTTGGTGTTATACCAAAAGTCCATTTCCAAATTTGAGTGTATTGAGATTTGCTCTTACATTTTATTTTAGGTAATTTGTAGTTTTAGCTCTTTAAGTCAAGGACCTATTTTTATTTCATATTCATATTTGTCATAAGGTAAAAGTAAAACCATATTCTTTTGCAGGTAAATATGCGACTGTCCCAGTGCCAGTTGTTAAAGAGTCTTGGCACTCTTGCTGAATCATCTTGACACTCTTGTTGAAAATCAATTGACCTTATTCGTATGGTTTTATGTGTGCACTCTTAATTCCATTCCATTAGTTTATACGTCTACTCTATGCCAGTACTCCATTGTTTTGGTTACTGTAGCATTGTAGTAAGTTTTGAAATCAGAAAGCCTGAGTTTGTACTTCTTTTAAAACATTGTTTTAGATATTTAGGGGTCTTGGTATTTCCACATGAACTTGAGGATATGTTTTTTCATTTCTGCAAAAAACGTCATTGGAATTTTGATATGAGTTGAATTGCATCTGTAGATCACTTTGTTTAGTAATGACATCTTCACAATATTAAGTCCTCCAATGCATGAACATGAGATGTCTTTGCATTAACTTAGTTTTTCTTTAATTTCTTTCCACACTATTTTGTAGTTTCCAGTGAACAAGTTTTCACTTTCTTGTGCTTTTTTTGTTGTTTTATTCTTTGAATGCTATTGTAAACGGAATTGTTTCCATAGTTTTCTTACAGCATTGTTCATTGCTGGTATATAGAAACAACTGGTTTTTGCCTATAGATCTTCTACACTACAACATACTGAATGTTTATTATCTATAGTAGCTTTTTTGTGGAAAGTCAAAAATGTTGTATATATACAATCATGCCATCTTCAAATAGAGAGAGTTTTACTTCTTACTTTCCAATTTGTTATTTCTTTCTCCTAGTTAATTTTTCTGGCTAGAATTTCCAGGACAACATTGAATAGCACCGTAAAAATGTGCGTGTTTGCCTTGTTCCTCAATTTAGCAGTATAGCTTTCGGTCTTTCACCGTTGGCTATCATTGTAGCTATAGGTTTTTCATCAATACCTTTTTTTCACATTAAAGGAGATCGCTTTTATTCTTGTTCTCTGAGTGTGTTAATCATGAAAGGGTGCTGAATTTTGTCAAATGCTTTTCTTTCACCAGGTGAGATCATCATGTGGATTTTTCCTTCATTTTATAAATGTGAGGTCTTATAACTTGTTGATTTTCTTATTTTGAGTTACTCTTGCATTCCTAGGATAAATTTATATTTATAATGAATAGTCTTTGTTTAGCTTTGGTATAGGCAATACAGGCCTCATAAAATGATTGGAAAGTGCTTTCAACTCTTATTTTTTGGAAATGATTGAGATAATTTGGTGTTAATTACTTTTTAAATGTTGTTACAATTCACCAATCAAATCCTCTGGTCCTCGACTTTCCTCTGTTGGAAGTTTTTGATTACTGGTTCAATTATTTACTTAATATAGGTCTAAGATCTTCTAGGCTCATTTTGTGCAATTTGAATACTCCCTGTAGTTTATTTCATCAAGTTTATCTAATTTGTTGGCATACAATCATTCAGAACATTATCTTATAATCTCTTTTAATTCTATAAGATGAATAGTAATGTCTTCACTTTTATTTCTGATTTCAGTTACTTGTGTCTTCTGTTTTTTTTCTTAGTCATTACAGCTAAAGATTTGTCAATTTTGTATATTTTTTCAAAGAGCAAAACATTGAGTTTATTAATTTCTCTATTGTTTTTAAATTTAATTAACTTCTGGCCTAATTTTTATTATTTCCTTCCTTTTGTTAGCTTTGGGCTTAGTTTTCCTTTATTTTTCTTGATCCTTAAGTATAAAATTTGGTTTTTGATTTCAGATCTTTCTTCTTTTATAATGTAGGTATTTATAGCTATACATTTTCTTTGAGCACTGCCTTCTCTGCATTCTATAGTTCTTCTATGTTGTTTTTATTTGTATTTGTCTCAAAGTATTTCAAATTCCACATGTGATTTCTTCTTTGGCTCATTGGCTAGTTAAGAATTTATTGTTTCCTTGCCATGTAATGGTAAATTTTACATTTTTCTTTTCTGCAATTGATTTCTAGCTTTATTCCATTGTAGCCAGAGAAGATACTTTTTATTATTTCAATCTTTTTAAATTGCTTGAGACTTTTTGTGGCACAAATTATGACTTGTCCGGGTGAATGTTTCATGTGACTAGAAAATAACATATCTCCTGCTGTTGTTGGGTGGACTATTCTATATATTTGTTAAGTCTAGTTGTTATATAGAGTTGTTCAGCTCTTATGTTTTCTTCTTAAACTTCTGTCTAGATTTTTTACTCATTATGAAAAATAAGTTATTGAAGTCTCCAACTATTACTATAAAATTATCTATTCCTCCTTTCAATGTTGATAATGTTTACTCCATATATCTTAGGACTCTGTTGTTTGTTGCTTATATATTTAACATTGGTACATTTTCTTGATGAATTGACTTTTTTATTAATATATAATGTCATCCTTTGTTTTCTTTATCCAACAGAGCTCTTAGTATATTAATCATAATTGTTTTAAATTCCTGGTCTGATAATTCCAACACCTCTGCCATATCTGAGTCTGGTTCTGATGCTTGCTGTTTCTTCAAGCTATTTCTTTTTTTCCTATGTTTTGTTTTACTTTTAGTATACGTTGTATATATTTTTTCTGGATAGCCATATATGATATACTAGGTAAAAGGAACTGTGGTAAATAGGGCAGTCTTTACTAAGAAAAACAGAATGTTCTGGTGTATTTCAAAATTGTTCCTTTCTTCCTGCCTCTGCCAAAAGCACAAACATATTTTTCTCTAATATTCACTGTGAGAACCTAATAGAATCCTGGAAATACAACTCATAAAAGTGGGGATAAAGACCTATGATTGGTCCTCCATAGAGCTTTTAACCCTCAGACTTGTCCACTCTGAGCCGCCACAAATTCTCTCACTACAGTTCAAGTTTTTACCCTAATCCTAGTTCCCACGAAGGTTTCTACTCAGGATTTTCTGCTCTATTAAGTTGTCATTATCTGTATTTTCTTGTCTACATTTCCAACTTTGCAGGCAGTGGTTTGCCCTGTGACCTCACTTCTCTGATGGATATAAGAAGAATTGTTAATTTTTCAGTTTGTTCAGCCTCTTATTTACTACTAGGACCAATTTTGAAGCTTCTTACACACTGGACTGTCACTAATGACAGTTTTTGACTTAAATAGATTTTGTCCTATAATAGTATAACTATCCTATCTTTCTTGTTACTATTTGTAAGGAATGTTATTTCCCATCCTTTTACTCTCAGTTTGTTTGTGTCTTTGGTTCTAAAGTGAGTCTCTTGTAGATAGCATATAGTTGGATTGTGTTTTTAAATCCATCTCCCTATGTTTGCCTTTTGATTGGAGAGTTCAATTTATTTATATTCAAAGTGTTTCTAATAAGGAAAAATCTATTTCTGATATTTTGTTATATGGTTTCTATGTCATATCTATTTTTTTGTTGTTCCTTATTCCCTATTCCCTCCTCTATTGACTTTTTTTGTGTTTTATTTTGGGTGTACCATTTTGATACCCTTCTCATTTAATATATATATATTCCATATTCTAAGTGGTTATCAGGATGACTACAATTAACATTCTAAATGTATAAAAATCTAGTTTGAATTTATACCAACTACGCTTCAATAGCATACAAAAAACTTTGCTAACCTACAGCTCTGTCACCTTACTTTATCTTGTTATTGGCACAAATTACAACTTTATACTATATACCCATCAACGTAGACAGAATTATCATTTTATAAATTTATCTTTTATTATATAGACAATAAAAAGAGGAGTTACAGACCAAAAATACAATAGCACTGGCATTTACATTTACCTATGTTGTTATGTTTATGGGAGTTGTTTAATTTTTTATATGCCTTCCAATCTCTGTCAAGTGACATTTTATTTCAGCTTGAAAGGCCATCATTAATATCTCTTGTAGGATAGTTCTATTAGTAACAACATTTTTTTTATCTGAGAATGTCTTATGTTCTCATTCATTTTTGAAACAAGCTTACTTTTGTTGAATAAAGAATTCTTGGTTGATGCTTTTTTTCCACTTAGCACTTTAAAAATGCCATCTGATATGGTGTGGATTTGTGTCCCTACCCAAATCTCATGTTGAATTGGAGGAGGGGCCTGGTAGAAGGTTATTGGATCATGGGGGGTGGATGTCCCCCTTGCTCTTCTCATGATAGTGAGTTCTCATGAGATCTGACAGTTTAAATCTGTGTGGCAATTCCCCTCTTGATCTCTTTCTCCTGCCACCCTGTGAAGGTCCTTGTTTCCCCTTCAACTTCCACCATGAATGTAAGTTTCTTGAAGCCTCCCAGTCATGCTTCCTGTTAAGTCTGAAGAACTGAGTCAGTTGATCCTCTTTTCTTCATAAATTACCCAATCTCAGGTAGTTCTTTATAGCAGTGTAAAAATGAATTATACACCATCCCACTCCCTTCTAGCCTCCAGGTTTCTAATGAGAATATTGCTGCTAATATTATTGAAGATCCATTTTATATTATGAGTCACTTATTTTTTGCTTTCAAAATTCACTCTTTTGCTTTTCCTTCCAACAATTTTATTATAATATGTTCCTTTGTGGATCTTTTTGAGTTTTTCCTTCTTAGAGTTGAATGAACTTCTTGGAGACATAGATTCATGTGTTTTATCAAATTCACAGTCTTCAGGCATGCTTTCTTTATTCTTTCTGTCCCTTTAACTCCCTATATTTCTTCTTTGATTTCTGTGATGTATATATTGGTATGCAATATTGGTATGGTGTCATACAAGTTTCATTTTTCTTCATTTTTGTCTCTCTGCTCCTCAGATTGGATAACTTCAATTGACTTTTATTCAAGTTCACAGATTCTTTCTTCAGCCCACTCAAATCTGCCACTAGAACCTTCTAGTGAGTTTGCCACTTCAGTTATTGTATTGTTACGCTCTGGATTTTGATTGGTTCCATTTTACAATTCTAATCTCTTTATTGATATTCTCTATTTGCTCAGATATTATTCTCTTAGTTTTCTTTAACTCTTTGAGATAGTTAACTTTTTCTAGTAAATCCAATGTCAGGCTTCCTTGGTTTCTGATAATTTCTTCGAGTCATATTTTTTTATTTGTATGCTTTGCAATTTTTGTTGAAAACTGGACATTTTTTTAAATATAATGTAGTAACTATGGAGATAAGATTCTTCTTCCTCTTCAAGGTTTGTTTTTATTGTTTGCTGTGGGCTATAACTTTGTTTTTTAGTGAGAGTTCCAAATTATTTTGTGAAGTATCTGTTCTGTGTTAAGTGTGGTATCTGAAGTTTCTTTTTTTTCTTTTTCTTTTTTCTATTTTTTTCTTTTCTTTTTTGTTTAATGGAGTCTCACTCTGTCACCCAGGCTGGAGCGCAGTGGCACGATCTCAGCTCACCCACAACCTCCACCTCCTGGGTTCAAGCAATTCTCCTGCCTCAGCCTCCCACGTAGCTGGGACTACAGACGCACGTGGCCATGCCTGGCTAATTTTTTGTATTTTAGTAGAGATGGGGTTTCACCACGTTGCCCAGGCTGGTCGTGAACTCCTGATCCCAGGCAATCTGCCCGCCTGGGCTTCCCAAACCAAAGTGCTGGGATTACAGGTGTGAGCCACCGTGCCCATTCTTCTTTTTCTTTTTTTTTTTTTTTTTTTTTTTTTTTTTTTTTTT
>NC_045448.1:81766228-81792604 GCF_002776525.5 Piliocolobus tephrosceles | reverse complement strand
TTTTTTTTTTCTTTTCTTTTCTTTTCTTTTTTTTTTTTTTTTTTTTTGAGACGGAGTCTTGCTCTGTCGCCCAGGCGGGAGTGCAGTGGTGCCATCTCGGCTCACTGCAAGCTCCACCTCCCAGGTTCATGGCAGGCATTCTCCTGCCTCAGCCTCTTGAGTAGCTGGAACTACAGTTGCCCGCCACCACGCCTGACTAATTTTTTTGTATTGTTAGTAGAGAGGGGGTTTCACCATGTTAGCCAGGATGGTCTTGATATCCTGACCTCGTGATCCGCCCGCCTCAGTTTCCCAAAGTGCTGAGATTACAGGCTTGAGCCACCACGCCCGGCCCATCCCTCTTTTTCTTCAGCGTATGCTGTGCTCATATTTTACAGAGAGACTGAGAGAGAGCGGGGAGGGAGGAAGAAGAGAAGGAGAAGGAAGGGGAGGGAAGTAACCTGCCAATTCTTCACGCATTGCCATTGTGCTAAAGCACTCCTTCAACTCAGCCAGGCACAGCTCTTAGACTGCCCCTCCTGCTTACACTGAGGCTAGGAATTAGGATCACCCAGAGGTGCAAGCTCGAGGTCTTCTTAGGACTTTTCCAAGCATGAACTCTGCCTTGGGCATACACGTAAGTTTCTAAATTCCCTAGTATACGTGAGCCCTCCTGAATGCTCTGATTTCTCAAACAGTATATTCCTAGTATTTCCTTTTAAGCTTTAGGCTTTCTATTGTTTGCCTCAGTTGTAATCTTTTTCCCCAGGTGGTTGTGGGTTGGGTGTTTGCCTTACAATGTTGTCAAGAAATGCCTTACACTTTTATGCCAGGAGTGATTTCCATAATTTGCTAAACAAAGGTAGCACAGGTTGCCTCAGTCTTTCAGGCAGGTCTTAAAAAGGTTAGAACAGACTAGAACAATTCTTTAAAAGTAAGATCTGTTCTGCTTCCTTAGAAATAGGGAGTCTGAGGTCCACAGTGAGAATGTAAGCGGCAATCTTCAAGATCACCATCAAATCTGAAAGGGGATAGGACAAGGGTAAGTAAAAAACACCATGAAATATTTCTACTATTTTTAAATTATCTTTTTCTTGATTCAATGTTCAGTTAGTTATTATAGATCTTTTTCTATTTTCCTGAGTTCTGACAAAGTGGACTGTGGCAGTTTTTGCTTGTGCTTGGAGTTACCTACTTTACTATTTTAGTTGATATCATTCTTAGCACATAAGCTTTTGTACTTCATTTTAATCTCTTTCTTATTTTTTCTCTGGGTTTTGGGAGGTTTTTTCAAACTAATAATGTGATTTTTGTTTTGCTTTTTTATTTAGCTTTCAATTTTCTGTTAATCCCTCTATTGGGTTTTTTATTCAATAATTATGCATTTCATCTTCAGTCAATATTTTCCACTCTCAGATTTCTCCCTTTTGCTAGATACAATGATGTGTGAAATCCACATAAGACCACTAAATTAGATATTTTCAAAAGCCTTCTCTTATGTTTTTGCCACATTGAAAACGGGCCTTTGTTTTTGGAAAAGGTAGATTTTTCTTACTCCAAATTCATTCTTATCTTAGAAAAAAAAGTCTCATAGATAGTAATGTTTTTCTGTCAGTCTTTTATTCTTTTTAGTTTTAAAAACTATTCTTTTGTCCTGGGTTTTTAAGGCTATCTTATTAGAAAAGTGGAAGATTTTGCAGAAAACCCACCATCAGAAGCTAATTATAATGAAAGTCTGTATTTCCTTAGCTATTTTAATGCTACACATCGTATCTCTTGATTTTTTTCTGATTTTAGTCCAGGAATTTTGTGCTTTTTTTCCTCTAAGATACTAGATATAGATAATGGCAACCATTAGAATTAGCTTATATTTCTTTAATCAAGTAATTTAAGATAATTAAAGACAATGTGGGGAGATAGAAAGACACCAGAGGGTGGGGGGGGAGACACAGAGAGAGAATATCTATATCTCTATTTGTCTGTAACCACACCAACCATTAGAATTTGCTTATATTCCTTTAATCGAGTAATTAAGGATAGTTAAAGATGATGTGGGGAGAAAGACACACACAAACACACAGAGAGAGAGAGAGAGAGAGAGAGAGAGAAATCTGTTTCTATTTGCCTATATCTACACCAGCAAAAAAATCCTGAACTCTGAAGCATGAAGAATCACTGAAAATTGGAGGGAAGAAGCACCTCTTAAAACCACTGTAACTGCTTAGGTGAATGTGGGAACAGGTAAATAGTTTCTAAATATACAAAAGGGAGAGAAAGTAGAGTCTATACAAATATAAATATTTTTAACTAAAAATTTTTTTTGTCCATTGGACTGCATCAAATAGAAAACATACCAATCCCTCCTTCTTAAAAAAATTAAATGTAGTGAAATATTAAAAGGCGCTACACTGACAGGAGACTTGACATATCTTTTTTCAAATGTTTCATAGTGTTTGGAAACAGACCATTCAAAAATGCACACAGAAACACATACACAAATACACACTCACTTTAAAAAAAAAAAATGTCACCCAGCATTTTACCCTTTGTGCAAGTTCTCAATTAGTGGAATATTTGAATGTCCCTATCAGTAAGTTTAAGAGATTAATGTAAAATCTTGGGGCTATGATGACATTGTTTTAATTGTTCCCTGTGACTTTTAGATTTGTGTCAAAAAGGCAAAAGATCAACTAAAATTCCAATTAAAACACTGTGTAATAAAATCCTGTATAAATGGTGGACTTCATTAAATTCCAGTATTAAATATGTGTTTCTTTTAAGAACAAGGCCTTTGGACTTCATGAAGAGAATTATTTTTATTACTGAATAAACATGGCAATTTTAGGTACAAAATAGATTTAACTAATTCTAACCCTGAATTACAAAAAACCTGAAGAATCTCTCAACTTGCTCAGTGTTTATAACTAACATTCTCTAGAACAGCTCCAATT
Source organism: Piliocolobus tephrosceles (assembly GCF_002776525.5). Taxonomy (NCBI): domain Eukaryota; kingdom Metazoa; phylum Chordata; class Mammalia; order Primates; family Cercopithecidae; genus Piliocolobus; species Piliocolobus tephrosceles. Next base: position 81,789,674 of record NC_045448.1, on the reverse strand, counting down.
TTATGTCTCAGACACATGGTTTCATTGCATATTATTATCACCTGGGGAGCTTTTATAATTCCTGATGCCCTGCTTGCTCCCCATGCCAATGAAATTAGAATGTGTAGAGCTGAGATAAAAGTATTAGAAATACATTGCCAGGGAAATACAATACACAGCAAAGTTTGAGAATCATGGTGTTGACAGAGGCAGGAGGCAGACAAAGGCCTATGCAGATAGGGAAGGGTCCCTGGAGAATCTCCAACCCACCCCACAAGTGTTTATACCAGATATTTTGTACAGATGAGGGAACCTGCACAGAGGGCTTGTCTGGGCATGCCCACAGCAGACAGAAGCCCACATGCACTGGGCAAATGGGGTGGAAACACCAGGAATTCATACCTTATGCAGGGGTGTGGCCTGGCCTCTCAGCTCATTGGTTGTGGCCCTGGTTTTCAATTTGGGAGATGAAAACCTGCTTGCAGAACACTCTCTCTTTGGTGAGAGTTTTCTTTTCACTTAATAAATTCTGCGCTCCTCACTCGTCAATGTGTCTGCATGCCTAATTCTTCCTGGTCATGAGACAAGAACCTAGATTAGTGGAGCTGAGGAGCAAAAACTCCTGCATCAGTGTAGTTCCTCAAACTATAGTGTAGATAGAAATCATGACATGCTATGTTTAGCTTCATGGCTCCCTCCTCCACTTAGTTTGATTCAGTAGGTCAGGAGTAGACACTTTATGTGATTTGGATGTGAATGAGCCATGAACACATTAAAGAAAATACAGGCCTAAGACAGTGCTACTCACACAGTAGTCCTTAGAATTAGCAGCATCAGGATCAGCTATGAGCTCTTTAGAAATGTAAATGCATTAGTGCTACCACCACCTACTGAAGGAGAACCCCTGAGCCTATGTTTTTGTCAAGCTCTCCAAGTGATTCTTTATGCACTTTATGCAATTTGAGAAACACTGTTTTAAAGCATACAAAGTGGGAAGTAAAGGCAGATAGTTTCTGATTGGGACCCAGTTCAACCCACTACTTCATATTTCTTCTATGTTTCAGATTGTCCACCACAGCACTGAGACTATGCCACATGTTCCAAGATCTCCTTGGAGGTAACAGATTTTGGAGAAAGAGGGTACCAGGGAAGAAGAGATGGTGAACAAAGGACAGGCCATTCACAAAAAAGAGTAACACACTTGGATTTAGAAGTTCTAATTTCCTTTCCTTCTGTGTCACTAAGTGGATTCATTTGGGTAAATGACTTTACCACTTTTTTTCCAAGTTTGACAGGAAGTATAAAAATAAGGCTACATGTGGAAGAACTTTTAAAATATAAATTTTCTATATAGGTATTGCATTTTATTATTATTGCTCAAAGCCAGAAGAGTATATACTTATAAAAGAAAATGCTAATATCAAATGGAGCTATTTTAGGACCATAGCTTAATAATACAGAAAGTGGCAAAGGCAACAATTCTACCTTTACTATAAGAAAAAAGCTAGACAAATTGCAAATTAGTGACTTTTTTAGAATCTATTACAAAACTAAGGTTGCAAGTCTATCAATTAGTCCTACATTTGGGAGAAAAACTGCCCCTAAGGAGAAAGAAGACAGGACAACCATCTCACCAGAGGGATAAATCCATACAATCAGTAGGATAATTCAACTAAAAAACTTAACAATCACTAAAAACCAACTATAAGCTAGCTTAAGAATGTGAAATTAGCCAAAATAAAAAAGATTGTATGAATAGTCCTAAAACCATTAAGGAAATTGAATCTGTAATTTTAAAACTTCCCCCAAAAAGTAATCTTGGGCCCAGAAGATTAGAATTCTACCAAATATTTAAATAGCACCAGTTCTATACATTTTTATTTTAAAATTTCAAAGAAAATAAAATAAAAGTTATGTACACACAAAAATCTACACATTAATCTTATATCAGTTTTATTCAAAACAGCCCCAAACATCTTGGTAAACAACCAAGATGTCCATTAGTGTATAAATAGTTAAAAAACTGTGGGATATCCACACTATGGAATACTACTCAGAAATAAAAAGAAATGGACTATTAGTGCAACAACGTAGATGAATCTCAGTAATTATATTGTATGAAAAAAGCCAATCCCTAAATAATACATACTGCATGATATCGTTTACCTAACATTCTTGAAATTACAAAATAATAGAGATGGAGGACAGATGAGTGGTTGCTAAGGGTTACAGAGTGAGTAAGGGAGGGAGAAAAGTAGATTTGCCTATTAAAGGGCAACATAAGGTATCCTTGTGGTGATAGAAATGTTCTGTATCTTGACTGTCAATATCCCAAATATCAATATCCTGGTTGTGATATTATACTACAGTTTTGCAAAATATTACTATTGAGGAAAACTGGGTAAAGAGTACACAGAATCACTCTGTGTTGTTTCTTAAAACTACAAGTAAATCTAAAATTAACTCAAAATTTAAGTCATCGAAAATTAAGGAAAAGAATTCTAAAATCTGTGCAGCTTAGAAATAAGACAAGCAACTAAAATTCATATCAATAAGTAGGTACCCCAAATCACTGAGAAGACAAACATATAAAGAAATGTACAAATAATTATGAACCACTTAACTTGTGAAAAGATGCTTACCTTATCTAGTAGTCAACAATGCAAATTTAAGAAAATGTATTTTATAGATTTATATACTGTGAACCCAAAGAAGAGAAAGAAATGGATTATTTTATATTTATTGTTAAAAAGTATTACAAATCAGTACAACTTCTAGAATGACAATTTGGCAGTATCTATCAAAATTTTGAGCATATAATATGCATACAAATAACTCAGAAATTCTAAACAACTGTACCATATGACCTCTATAAAGCCAGTATTATTGACTGCTCTTTCAGGCATTGTAGTGAGTGATAGGAAAAGAAAGTTAAAAGACAGTTTCTACACTTAAACCTGCGTGTATAATACATACTCAAAGTTATACTAGTTGAGTTAGTTGGAGAAAAAGGAGGTTTTTGTGAAAATGCAGAATAATTTGTGTTGAGTATTCTTTAGTTATACAAGCAGAGACAGAGAAGAGGAGATGTAGAAGCAGGGGGATCATATTCTCATGTGCTCAGAAATGTCTCCAAATATGAATTTCCTGTCCCACTAAAGAATGGAATATGAAGAAAATAAGGTATTAGAAGAAGTTATAACACTGATGAGCTTTGGCTCTGAGGATTGTTGACAATTCAGATAAAGCCAATGAGAAAAGCAGAACTTCACGTGAAAGACAGAACTGGCCTCAAAGCGATACAGCAAAAATTCAACTTGTCTAAGCCAACACAGGTTCCAGGCAACAGAAATCTTCAGACAGCCATCACTGAGGTGTGGTGTGGGACAGAGTTGGTGTAATCTTTGGAGCAGTTACTAGTCATGAATACCATCATGGAAACAAAGGATAAGCTTGTGTTTTATTATCAAGCCTTTGATGAGGAATCAAAACTCTATCCAAATGAACTGAAATTCAGTTCCTTTCCCAGAAGAAAAAAACTCTTTTTAAAGACAGAAGCTCATGTGGAGAAATCAAGACAGGGATTATGAGAAAATCATACCTTTATGGAAATGCAGATGTTAATGGTTAGTTTCAGATACTCCCAAAACAAACTAAGAAACAAAAACAATTATTTATGATAAGACTAATTCTAAATCCCACTTTGAGCATTTAGACTAAATCTCTAGAAGTAGTTTCAAAACCTGTTTCAGAAAGGTATTAGATGAAAGAATTTCTAAGTTTTCTCCCTGTTATGAATAATTGTTTATGTTCCTCTTGGATCCTATTTTTAACAAGAGAAGAGACTCCTGAGCAAATAATGCACAGAGAAATAATTTAGATAGGAAGGAATTATGAATAGAAAATAATAGTTTCAATCACCTATAGTGATTCCTTGTTGTTTTCTTTTTTTTTTCTTTTTCTTTTTTTTTTTGAGACGGAGTCTCACTCTGTCGCCCAAACTGGAGTGCAGTGGCCGGATCTCAGCTCACTGCAAGCTCCGCCTTTCGGGTTCATGCCATTCTCCTGCCTCAGCCTCCCGAGTAGCTGGGACTACAGGCTCCCGCCACCTCACCCAGCTAGTTTTTTTTTTTTTTTTTGTATTTTTTAGTAGAGACGGGGTTTCACCGGGTTAGCCAGGATGGTCTCGATCTCCTGACCTCGTGATCCGCCCATCTCGGCCTCCCAAAGTGCTGGGATTACAGGCTTGAGCCACCGCACCAGGCCAGTTGTTTTCAATTTGGGGAGGAAAGGAGGGTGAGGATTTTATTTAGTTTTTGAATGTGTAATATTTTCTCAAGGTTCAACATTTAAAATTTATTAAAAACTGTAATAAAAGGCTCGTCTGCATATTTTTGATGTATGACTGCTGACTTCTTTTAATCCTTTCCCTCTTCTTTTCTTTTGGTTTGACGTCTATTAAATAGATGGGCTAAGAAATCCTGCACATGTCTCCTCCTTTGGTGCCTGCTGGAAACTCAAACCTCACACATTCCAGCTCATGAAAAATTCTATCCAGTATAAGGCCTGATCCATTCATTTTGCATCCCTCAAGCCAATCTATGTCTGTTTGTGCCACCTCACTCTCCCTGGAAGTCCCTTATGTGAGTAGCAAGCTTTTCAAACTTTGAGTGTTGAGAGACGCTGTCTTCTTTTTGTGGAATATCTGAGACAATGGTGCTGTGAGCAGGATGTCTAGATGATATCCACCACTAGCAGGGGTCTTTCTTCTCTTGCTTTGGCTTGATGACTGGCTCTGCTGCCTACCAGTGGAGCAATCCTTTTGATCAGCTGCTTGCTGGCTAGCAAGCTCTTTGAGCAGTGTTGCTGCCTTCAGGCAAGTTTGTGCCTTCAGCTGTGCTGCACAGTGCTGCATTCGCTGAGCTCTACCCAATCTTTGTTATGAGTCATATGAAATTGAAGCCCCCTCTTATAGTGGCCTTGGCTTGTGTGTCTCAGCCTCAGCCTGGATGCATTGTGTGTCTCAATTTCAACATACACCGTGGCAGAACTTTACGCTGAGAAGAATGACTCTCATCCTGTAACTCTTGGTTGTGTCCTAGCCAGGCACTGACTTCCATTCTATAGAGTCATCAGGGGAAAGACTGATACCCTATAAAATACATGGGCTTACTTTGAGCAGAAGAGGAGCTGTTACTAGGTGGCATGCCAAGATCGACACTCTTAAAAGCAGATGTCACAATAAAACCTTACAAAATATCTTTACTACTGATGTAACTGCATATGCCTCTGTCATCCAAACAGATGTAGATCTCCAAGTTATAAGTAAAATTACCTACCTATATTTGTGGCACAATCAGGGGGCTACTTCAACCATTTTAATGGAGGAGGCCCCTAATGCTGATGACAATGATTAGAGATTCTCTGGAGAAAAAAAAAAAATCTTCTAAATATGAGCTGAGTAGAGACCTTGTCACCCCACAAAAGTATATACAAAAAACGTAGAGGAAGACAGTGACAGAAGAAGAAATCACATATAGGAAGATGAAATGGAAAACCAAAATCAATGTCCAAAAATTGACCCAATTGGAAATCCAAAATTTACTAAAATAATTTATGCAACAAAAAATGACTTTCATACCTCCATATTATAGGTTCTGAATTAACTTTAAAATCTGCTGAAATCTACCAACTGGCAAACCTTTACGGTTGTAAACAATACAGGGGCTCAGGGAGCAAGATAACAGAATAGACGCCTACATTGTTCATTCCTCCAGAAGAACACCAAATTTTAACAACTATCTGCACACAGAAAAGCATGTCACAAGAACAAAAACTCAGGTGAGCAATCATAGTACCTGATTTTAACTTCATATTGCTGAAGAGGTATTGAAGCGGGTCAGAGAGAAACTCTTTGATAACCCACACATCCATCCTCCATTCCCCTGCAGCAGCCATGGGCATGGAGAGTCTGTGCAGTTGTGGGTGGAGAGTACAGTGACTGGGGAACTTTATATTGAACTCAGTGCTGCCTTGTCACAATAAAGAGCAAAGTGTGCTGGGCTCAGCCAGCACCCACACATGAAGTGAGCATTTGGACCAGGCCTAGCCAGAGGGAAATCATCCATCCCAGGGGTGGGAACTTGAGATTCTCGACAAGCCTCACCATTGAGGGCCAAAGTGCTCTGGTGGTGTGGTAAAATTGAAAGGCAGTCTAGGACACAAAAACTGGAAATTCCTAGACAACTCCTAAATGCCATCTGACCTATGGAGATACCAGTCAGGGTGGCTAAGGGAATGCTTGTGTTACTCCTCCCCGAGACCCAGATGGTGCAGCTCACTGCAATGAAAGTGACTTCTTCTTTCTGTTTAAGGAGAGGGGAGCTAAAAGTAAAGAGAGGACTCTGTCTCACCTCTTGAATACCAGCTCAGCCACAGCTAACAGTGCAAGAGACAGAGTCATGATGCTCCCATACTAGGCCCTAGCTCGTGGATGACATTTCTAGACACACCCTGGTACAGAAGGGAATCCCCTGCCTGAAGGGAAGGACTCATTCCTGGCAGGATTCATCACCTGCTGACTAAAGAGCCCTTTGGCCCTGAATAACCAGCAGTGTTACCAAAGTAGTACACCATGGGCTCTGAGATGAGCTGCCCACAAGTATGACCCAGTACATTCCCAGCTGTGTTTGTTACAGTGAAAGACTCCTTCTGTTTGAGAAAAGTAGAGGGAAAAGTAAAGGAGACTTTGTCTTGTACCCTTGGGTACCAGCTTAACCACAGTGGAACAGAGCAACAAGCAACCCATTGGGGTCCGAAGCCCAGGCCTAGCCCCTTGGACAGCATTTCTGGACCTGCCTTGGACCAGAAGGGAGCCCACTGCCCTGACAAGTGAGTCCCAGAACTGGCAAGTTCATTACAAGCTGACTGAAGAGCCTTGGGCTTTACGTGAATGTCAGTGGTGGTTTGGTAGAATCCCCCACGGGCCAGTGATAGTGGTGACCACAGAGAGAGGTTCCTCTGCCTGTGGCAAGAGGAGGGAAGGATGGGAAGGACTTTCTATTGTGGTTTGAGTGCCAGTTTAGCTGCAGTAGAAAGACATAAGAGACAAATAAATTTCTAAGGTTTTTAAAATTCCAATCACTGGCTTGCAGACAGTATCTTTAGACCTGCCTTGGGGGAAGGACACAAACCTGACTAGTTTTGTGACTTGCTGTTTGTAGAGCCGTAGAGTCTTGAGTAAAGAAAGGTGGTAGCCTGGTAGTGGTTAGAGTTGGCCTTGGGCAAGATCCAGTGGTGTGCCAGCTTCAGGTTAAACCCAGAGTAGTCACAGTGGTGGTGGCCAAAGGGATGTTTGCATGCCCAGTTCCATGTGGCTCAGTTCAGAGAAAGAGATGCTGTTTGGGAGAAAGTAAAGGGAAAGAAGAGTCTCTGCCTGATAATCCAGAGAATTTATCTGGATCATATTGAAGACCACCAAAGCAGTAACTCTGCAAGTCTGCCAAAATAATCTTATTGGGCTTGGGGCCCAAGTTCCATTTAATACCTGGAAAGCCTTTTCAAGAAGCACAGGCACAAACAAGCCCAGACTATGAGGACTACAATAAATACCTGACTCTTCAATGCCCGGAAACTGATGAACATCTACAAGCAGCAAAATCATCAGAATAACATGACCTCAACAAATGAACTAAATAAGTCACCAGCTACCAATCCTGGGGAAACAGATACACGACCTTTCAGACAGAGAATTCGTAACAGTTGCATTGAGAAAACTCAAAAAATTCAAAATAAAACAGAGAATAAATTCAAAACTGTATCAGATATTTTAACAAAGATTATCATAATTAAAAACAATCAAGTAGAAATTCTAGAGTTGAAAAATGCAACTGACATGCAGAAGAATGCATCAGAGTCTTTTCATAGCAGAACTGATCAAGCAGAAGCAAGCATCAGTAAACTTAATAACAGGATATGTGAAAATATGCCATCAGAGGAGACAAAAGAAAAAAGAATAAAAAGCAATGCAGCATTCCTACAGGATCTAGAGAACAGACTCAAAAGTGCAAATCTAAGCATTACTGTCCTTAAACAGGAGAGAGAAAGAGATAGGGATAGAAAGCTTACTCAAAGAGATGTTCACAGAACTTCTCAAACCTATAGAAAGATATCAACATTCAAGTACAAGAAAGTTATAGAACACCAAGCAGATTAGTCCAAAGACTACCTCAAGGCATCTAGTAATCAAACTCCCAAAGGTTAACAATAAAGAATCCCAAAAGCAGCCAGAGAAAAGAAATAAATAGCATACAATGAAGCTCCAATATGTCTGGCAGCAGACTTTTCAGTGGAAAACTTAGAGGCCAGAACATTCCATATTTAAATTACTGATGGATAAAAAACGTTTACCCTAGAATAATATATCTGGACAAAGCATCCTTCAAGCGTGGAAGATAAATAAACATCTTTTGAGACAAACAAAAGCTAAGGGATTTCATTAACATCAGACCTGTCCTATAAGAAATGCTAAAGGGAGTACTTCCATCTGAAAGAAAAGAATTTTAATGAGCAGAAAGAAGTCATCTCAAGGTACAAACTCAGTGGTAATAGTAAGTACGCAGAAAAACACAGAATATTATTAACACTAAATTTATGTTGTATAAACTATACTTAACTAGAAAGACTAAATAATGAACCAATCAAAAATAATAACTATGAAAATTTTTCAAGACATAGTACAATAATAAAGAGAAACAACAGAAGTTAAAAAGTGGGAGGATGAAGTTAAAGTGTAGCGTTTTTATGAGTTTCTTTTGCATGTTTGTTTTAAATTATCATCAGTTTAAAGTAGTGAGTTGTAGAAAACTATTTGCAAACCTCATAATAACCTCAAATAAAAAAATACAATGGATACAAAAAAATGAAAAGCAAGAAATTAAAACATACCACCAGAGAAGATTACCTTTACTAAAAGGAAGACAGAAAGGAAGGAAAGAATGAAGAGAAGATCTCAAAACAGTTAGAAAACAGATAACAAAATGGCAGGAATAAGTCCTCACTTATCAATGATAAAATTGAATGTAAATTAGATGAAATTTCTACAATCAAAAGGCATATAGAATCTGGATGGATAACAACACCCAGTGGTCTCTTGCCTATAAGCAACACACTTCATCTATAAAAACACACACAGACTGAAAATAAAAGGATGGAAAAAAGATATTCCATGCAAATGGAAACCAGAAAAGAACAGGAGTAGCTTGGTTTACATCGGACAAAATAGATTTCAAGACAAATCTATAAAAAGAGACAAAGAAGGCTATCATATGATGATAAAGGGGTCAATCCAGCAACAGGATATAATGATCGTAAATATATATGCACCCAATACTGAAGCACCTAAACATATAAAGCCAATACTATCTGAGCTAAAGAAAGAGATAGACTCCAATACAATAATAGCTGGGGATGTCAACATACTGCTTTCAGCACTGGAAATATCTCCTAGAAGGAAGATCTCCCATAATTTGCACTATGGACCAAATGGACATAATAAATATATTTCATCCAAACAGTACAGAATGCATTGTTCTTTTTCTCAGCACATGTATCATTCTTAAGGATAGACCCAATGTTGGTTCCCAAAAACAAGTCTTTGAATATTTAAAAAAAATGAAATAATATCAAGCATCTTCTCTGACCATAATAGAATAAACCTATAAGTCAGCAAAAAGAAGAATTTTGAAAACTATACAAATACACAGAAATTAAACAGTATGCTCCTAAATAATAAGTCCATCAAGGAAGAAAGTAAGCAGGAGAATGAATAATTTCTTGAAACAAATTATAATGGAAACAACATAGTAAAACATATGAAATACAGCAAAAGCAGTACTGAGGGAAGCTTATAGCTATAAGTGCCTACATCAAAAAAGAAGACAAACTTAAAATAAACTAATGATGTATCTTACAAAATTAGAAAAGCAAGAACAAACCTACCCCAAAATTAGTAGAAGAAAACAAATAATAAAGTTAGAGCAGAAAGAAGCGAATTTGCTTTGTTTTGTTTTGCTTTTTGAGACAGAGTCTTACTCTGTCACCTAGGCTGGAGTGCAGTGGCATGATCTTGGCTCACTGAACCTCCAACTCCCTGGTTCAAGCAATTCTTCTACCTCAGCCTCCCGAGTAGCTGGGGTTACAGGTTCTTGCCACCACGCCTGGCTGATTTTTTTATTTTTGGAAGACATGGGGTTTCATCACGTTGGTCAGGCTGGTCTTGAACTCCTGACCTCAGGTGATCTGCCCACCTTGGCCTCCCAAAGTGCTAGGATTACAGGTATGAGCCCCCATGCCCAGGCAGAAATTAGTGAATTTGAAATGAAGAAAACAATAGTAATAATCAATTAAAAAGTTGTTTTTTTGAAACAATAATAAAAAAAAAAATCGACCAAACTTTAGCAAGACTAACAAAGAAAAAAAAGGAGAAGAATCTAAGTAAAATAGGAGATGAAAAAGGAGACATTACAACTGATACTATAGAAATGCAAAGGATCATCAGTGGTTACTATGAGCAACTATATGCCAATAAATTGGAAAATATAGCTGAAATCGACAAATTCATAGACAAATGCAACCTATAAATATTGAACCATGAAGAAATCCAAAACCTAGACAAGACAAATAATCAGTAACAAGAAAAAAGCTGTAATTCAGATTCTTCCAGTAAGCAAAAGCCTGGGGCCTGATGACTTCACTGCTGAATCCCACCAAATATTTAAAGAACAAATACCAATCCTATGCAAAGTATTCTGAAACACAGAGAAGGAGGAAACACCTCCACACTCATTCTACAAGGCCAGTATTACATTACTCTGATACCAAAACCAGACAAATACATACCAACAAAAGAAAACTGCAAGCCAGTATCTCTGATGAATACTGGCATGAAAATCTTTCACAAACTGCTAGCAAACCAAATTCAACAATCCATTAGAAATATCATTCATCATACCAATTAGGATTTATCACTGGGATCCAGGGATAGTTCAACATATGTAAATCAACAAATGTGATATACCATATGAACAGAATGAAGGACAAAAACCACATGACCACTTCAATTGATGCTGAAGAAGCATTTGATAAAATTCAACATTCATTCATGATAAAAGGCCCAGAAAAAAAGTGGGTATACAAGAAACATACACCAACATACTAAAAGCCATATATGATAGACCCATAGCTAGTACCATGCTGAATGAGGAAATACTAAAAACCTTTCCTGTAGGATCTGGAACACGACAAGCATGTCCACTTTCAACACTGTTATTCAACATGGTTCTGGATGTCCTGGCTAGAGCAATCAGACAAGAAAAAGAAATAAAAGTTATATAATTTGGAAAGGAAGAAGTCAAATCATTCTTGTTTGCAGATAATATGATCTTATATTTAGAAAAACCTAAAGATTACATGAAAAAACTATTAGAATATATAAACAAATTCAGTATAGTTGTACAACATACAAATACTAGCATTTCTATATAGTAACAGTGAATAATATGAAAAAGGAATTAAGAAAGTAATCCCATTTATAGTAGCCACAAATAAAAATTAAATATATAAGAATGAACTTAACCAAAGAAGTGATAGATCTCTACAATGAAAACTATGATACACTGATGAAAAAAATTAAAGACACCAAAATATGGAAAGATATTTTATATTTATGGATTGAAGAAAATCAATATTGTTAAAATTTTCACACTCCTCAAAGCAATCTACAGATTCAATGCAATCTCTATGAAAATACCAGTGGTATTCTTCACAGAAATATAAAAAAAAATCCCAAAATTTATATGGAATCACAAAAGACCCCGAATAGTTGAAATCATCCTAAGCAAAAAAGAGCTATACTAAGCAAACAGCACATTACTGTTCTAAAAACAGATTCATAGACCAATGGAATAGAATAGAGAACCCAGAAACAAATGCAAACAACTATAGTAGGCTCATTTATGACAATGGTGTCAAGAATATACACTGGGAGAAAGACAGTTTTCAATGAATGGTACCAGGAAAACTGGACATCCATGTGCAGAAGAATGACACTAGCCTCCTATCTCTTGCCCAAAGTTGTTATAAAAATTTAAATCAAAATGGATAAAGACATAAATATAAGACCTCAAACTATGAAGTTACTGAAAGAAAATATTGGGGAAACTCCTGGACATGGTCTTGTCAAAATTTTCTTGAGTCATACCCCACAACCACAGGCAACCAAAGTAAACATAGACAGATAGGATCATATCAAGTTAAAAAGCTTCTGCACAGCAAAAGAAATAATCAATAAAGTGAAGAGACAACCCACAGAATTGTAGAAAATATGTGCAAACTACCCATCTGACAAGAGATTAACAACCAGAATGTACAGGGAGCTCAAACAACTTTATAAGGAAAAAACCCTAATAATTTGATTTAAAAATGGGCAAAAAGATATGAATAGCCATTTCTCAAAAGAAGACATAAAAATGACAAGCAAACCTATGAAAAGGTGCTCATCAGAGAAACACAAATCAAAACTACAATGAGATATCATCTCACCCAGTTAAAATAGCTTTTATATAAAAGTCAAGCAATACATCAAAGAGACATCCATACTCCCATGCTTATTGCAGCACCGTTCACAATAGCCAAGATTTGGAAGCAACCTAAGTGTCTAGCAACAGATGAACTGATAAAGAAAATGTAGTATATATACACAATGGAGTACTATTTGGCCATAAAAGAAGAATGAGATCTTGTTATTTACAGCAACATGGATAGAACTGGAGGTCATTATGTTAAGTGAAATAAACCAGGCATAGAAAGGCAAACATCGCATGTTCTCATTTATTCGTGGGATCTGAAATTCCAAACTACTGAATTCACAGAGATAGGGAGTAGAGATACGGTTTCCAGAGGCTGGGAAGAATAGTGGGGAGTATGTACAAGGTGAGGATGGTTAATGGGCACAAAAAAATAGTTATAACAAATGAATAAGGCCTATCATTTGATTACACAACAAGGTGGCTATAGTAAAAATAATTTAATAGAACATTTAGAAACAATTAAAAGAGTATAAATGAATTGCTTATAACCCAAAAGATAAATGGTTAAGGGGATGGATACCCAACTTCCATGATGTGATTATTAGGCATCATATGCCTATATTAAAATATCTAATGTTGCTTATAAATATATGCACCTACTATGTCCCTCCAAAGATTAAAAATTAAAAAAAAATAGTGGATCAAATTGTGGTTACATCTGGGGATGCACTAATGTAAATAAGATACCCCCTATAATCTTAGAGGATTTGCTGAATATAAAACAGAAGAAAAATGATTACACCTGACCTTAACTATGAGAACTACCACCATGCCTAAATTGCTTATGATCATCAAACCCATTGCCCTAAAATATTCCTAAATTTCCTGGAAATAGAGCCTTCCAGAGGCTGTGAGATTGTGACCCTTCCTGATGACTAACTGAAAGTCTCAACACAATTTCATGAATTAGCTTTCATTTCACCATTGATTTGTGTTGTTTTCTTTAATAGGTACTAAATTTGCATATACCTGGATCTATATTGAACTCTATTTTTTCTATTGATATTTACTTGTTCATGACTAATACCACCCAGTGTTAACTACTGAAGCTTTATTGCATACATATTACCTAATACTTAATAGGGGTTGCTCCCATTCTTATTTCTGACTCGCAAGTGATCCTGAGAACTTGTAAATTTCCTTGATCAAAATATCTTCCCCGAATCTTGACCTTCAGCCCATGTTTCTTCAAACTTTACTGCATAATATTCTGACTCTCCTGGGCAGCTTTAAGAACCCCAATGCCTATGCCTTATCCCATGCCAATGACATCAGAATATCTAGAAGTAGAAGCCAAGCATTAGAATTATTTAAAGAATTCAGATTCCAATATGCACCAAACTTTGACAACCACTACATTTAGATTCAAACAACCCAGATGCCCAGATAATTGCTCACTATGTCAATTGTGACGTAAAAAGCTTGTTTATTAGTTTAGGAGCCCTTGATTTTGTGAAAAAGATTCTCTGTGACACATTTTTCTCTCTTTCTCTCTCTCTCCCCTCCTCCTTCCATCTCTCACCTTGCTCTTATCAGTTCTCTGCCAAAGCTGAGAGTCCCACCACCATACATACTTGACAATGATCTCTATCTTCTTAGATGCCAATTGTGCCATCTTACTGGTATTTCTCTTAGACAAACAAGTAAACTGCTTATACTTGAATGTTTCTACTGATCTTGTCATTCATATGTGGGTGCATCCCATCTTGAGTTCCAAATGTTTCCAGTCTGGCATGACTCAGAGAACACTAAGACCTTACCCTCAAGCTAATCCTACAGAATTAAATGGGGGGAACAATTGTGATTTAGGTTGTGTAAAGCTGTTATATTTACCACATAAAAAGAACATTCAAACAAAAAATGCATATCTGAGAAAAAAATAATACTTTAAGAAACTAAAAAGAATGTCAGAACAAATTCTTTGGAGGTTTCTTTATTTCTCAAGGTCCTTAATGGCAGTTAAAATATTTATATTTCATAATAAAGTTTATTGGTTTTGTTTATAATTCCATTTTTCCTCATAGTCAGATCTTGGCTGAGCTTCCAAGTTTACTAATTTGTGTTTGGTGTCTTAATTACTAGTGCACTTTGCTGACACTCTACAGAACAGTTCTGACTCTCCACATTTGGTCAGCTTCCCTTGAAAGGTAAATATGTCAAGTATAAATGAAAGAAAAGAAGCCCAAATGTATATATTTTTAATTGAAGCCAAGTAATCGCAACAGCTGTTTATTTTTTATTTGCTTGTTTTTAATTGGAACAAGGAAATAAAATTCAATTTGTTTAAAGTTAGTCTTAATTGCACTTCCTCGTATTTATTTTCCCTGATTTTTATCTTCATGCAATTAAGTAGTTTTGTGATAATACACAGTGGTGTTGTTAGCTTTTATCTATTGTCTACAGTTTAATTTTATACACAACTTTTACATTAAGGGATTTGAATTTTGTTTTATGGGTATTTATTATTTTTGCTGTTCTTTTCACTGGCTGAGAAGATTCCCACATTCATTATTTAGGGAAAAACATGGCAATACCCAATCAAATAAGATGTAGCTCTTCCTATCACCATGTATCACTCTTCCCTTCCCCCATCTTTCTGTTCATACAGTAAGGTTGTGTGAACAGCAGCCAACATCAAATGGTGCAACTGAGTCACCTCTGGCAGCAGGATCATGGATACCCCATTCTCTTAGTCGTTTACAGAGAAATGTTCTTGGCATGGCATGTAGATTGACATATTCAGAGTGATAAAGTTTCAAGAAAGAAATCATGTATCCAATGACCATTCTGCCTTCCAGACAATATTATGTGATGTCTGTTAATATAAAACAGAGCCTGCTATACAACATCCATCAATGTATTTCCCATGTCCCTCTACTTTAACAATTTAAACATAGTTCCTTGAGAAATTATTTGAAAATAATTGTATAATCTCTGTATATAAACATACTTAATTTATCTCTGGTGCTGTATCACATCTTATATTCAATGCACTTACCTTCAATATAATGAGGACCTAAAGACTCTAGGATAATTGGGAAAACCACGAGCTTTACAGTGAAGCAAAAATGACTCCCATTTGAGTCACAGCATTTAAGATCTATGTGATTTGGACAAATTACTTAAAGCTTCTGAGGTCTAATATCATCATCAATAAAACAGGCATATAGTACAATCCTAGCTGTGTTACTGAGAGGATTATATATGACAGTGATAATTAATTTTTTCAGCAGAATACTTTATAAAAATGAAATTATGCACAGAACTTTTTCACAGAAGCCCAACACTGAAAAAGCAGATTTAAAAAATGAATATCTTGACAAAAACTTGTTTTGTTGAATTATTAGTTAAAATCTTAAGAAAGAAAACATGAAAATACAGAGAAAATTACTTAGAAAGTTCTGGAAGTCTCTAGATGAAACAGATAGACTTATGGATTCATTCAAGACTTTTTTTTAATGTAGTACCATGTGTTTATACTCTATTAGGTGCTGGAGATCCTGTAGTGAGCAAGACAGAACCAATCTGTGCCCCAGAGATTTTAGATTGTAGTCAGGGAGAATTACAGTTAACAGATAAGCAAATGTATTTATGAGATCTGTCTGAGAGTGATAAGTTTTTTGATGAAAATTAAAATGAGGTAATGTGATAATGAAGAGGTTAATTTCTAAAAGAACGGTAAGGTAAGGCATCAGGAGATGACATTTGAATAGTAACATTCTTAAAGTGAGGCAGGTATGTTAATATGTGGGAAAAATGCTCTCTATGTCAATATTTGGAGAAAGGATGTTCAGAGTAAAGAGCAACTCACATGTGCTGAGGCAGAGTCATTGTTGACTCATTTCAGGTAAACTAAAGAAGCCACTGAGACAGGAGAGGAGGAAGCCAGAGTGGAGTGATAGGGGATGCAATCAGAGTTACTTAAAGGTTGCAGCAAGCTGGGTCTTTGTAAGCCCATGATAAGGGATTGGAATTTTATGCTAACTCATTGAGAACCCATTGAGGTATTTTCAGAAGAGAAGTAATGAAATTCATGTGTGTAAAGGATTATTTTTCCTATGTGAGAAGAGTCTGTAGGACACAAGCATAGAAGAAGAGATACCTCTATCATACTGCTGTAGTGGGAGATGATACCAACTTGGAGCTGAGTGGCAGCAACGGAGGGCTGTGAAGTGCCGTGATTTGAGATATATTTTGATGGAAGAACCAACCAAATTTGCAGATAAACTGCATATGAGCCCAAGGGTACCTCCAGCATTCTGGGCCAGAGCAAAAGAGAAGCAAGAAATGGCATGCAGCGGTAGGTTGTGGGTTAGGGGAGCCACAGTTCTTTTCCAAGATTATTGCAAAGAAATTTTTAGTAAAGAGAATTTTTGAAAATTCTTCTACATGTTGCCATTTAACACCCATAGGGAAGTGTGTCACTGGAGAAAAGTTAAATATTATGGCATGAATCTTCATACAAGACTGTGGTTATGTTTGCCTTGGGGAGAAAGTGTAGAGATAGAGACAGAGATTATTAAGCCATTTGCCATCATATATTTTGCTTTGTTTCAGTATAATGTTGTCTCCAGAATTTTTGTTTAAGCATGAGATAACAAGGAAATTTTTCTTAAAAATGCTTCAAGTGTCAAGATAAAATGGGAAAAACCCTGATAGATCAACAGAAAAAATTGGGTGAACACCTTCTTAAATTAATTCTTTACCTACATTATGACCCAGCATTATCTATGCAAGAGAAATGCTTACTTAGTTTATCAGGAGACATCCATACTAATGTCTTTAGAGCTACTGATCAAAATACAGAAAACTTGAAGTTGCAAAAATGCCTTTCAGTAGGAGTGTAGGTGAATAAGCTGTGGCATATCAAACAATGCAATATGTTCTAGGAGTCGATGGGTGCAGCACACCCACATGTATACATATGGCACAAGTATACATATGTAACAAACCTGTGCATATGTTATGCACTTGTACCCTAGAACTTAAAGTATAATAATAATTTAAAAATTAGAAATAAATAAATAAATAAATAATTTTTAAAAATATGTTCTAAGAGTCAAAACAAATGAATTACAGCAACATGCAGTGATATGGACCTTCATAAGACAATGTTAAGGGGGAAAGCAAAATCCCCAAGTGGACCATAAATATGATACCCTCTCTCTAAAGTGTGAAACGAATAAAATTTAAAAATATTTCTAGTTGAAAATGAAAATATAACTAAACAATAAAATCTCATTTAAAAGGAAAGCAAGAAGGGACAAACATAGGATTCAGGACGTGTGACCCCTATGGATATGGGGATGCAGGAAATATATCCGTGGAAGCACAGGATTCAAGGCAGGCTATTGTCAAGTTCCTAGCTTTTGTTCAGAATGGTGGGTCTATCGATATTACTTACTTTTTAAAAATATCTAACAATATATCTTAAAAAACATTTTTTTTTTTAAAAAAAAGGAGAGGTCATTTGTGGACCTACAGATACAGTATATCATGTATAAAAAATTAGGATTTATCTAAGTCAGCACCAAGTTCTGCATAGAAAATGCAGGTGACTTCTCTTGTCCAGAGCAGCAGAATCCAAATGCTTTTAATTACACAGGCTTGTTTATGAAACAACATTACCAGGCACACCAAAAATGTATACTTCTATTGGTTTACAAATTTTAAATAATTTGTAATATAGGATTATCTCATTTAACATATATATTTATAACACTATATTACCTTAAAATCAACATATTAAAATAATTAAAAGACAAAATAAATATCTTAAATGATTTCCTTATTAACACTAAAAAAGCTTTTTAATAACAGAATATATGAGAGATCATATCAAGTTGAAAAGCTACTGCAAAGGATTCAATCAACAAATTGAAGAGATAACCCACAAAATAACAGAAAATATTTGCAAACTACCCATCTAAGAAGAAATTAACAACCAGAATATATAAGAAATTCAAATAATTCTATAGGAAAAAAATCTAACAATCCGATCAAGAAATGGGCAAATATTTGAATAGACATTTCTCAAAAGACATACAAATAGCAAACAGGCATATGAAAAAGTGCTCAATATCATGGATTATCAGATAAATGGAAATTGAAACTATAATGAGATATCATCTCACCCCAGTTAAAATGGCTCATATCCAAAAGACAGGCAATAACACAGGCTGGTGAGGATATGGAGAAAAGGGCACCTTCGTACACTGTTGTTGGAAATGTAAATTAGTACAACTGTGGAGGACAATTTGAAGGTTCCTCAAAAACTGAAAAGTTGAGCTACCAATATAAAAAGAGAGTTTTAGACCAATATCACTGATGAACATCGATGCAAAAATCCTCAATAAAATACTGGCAAACCAAATCCAGTAGCACAACAAAAAGGTTATCCACCATGATCAAGTGGGCTTAATCCCTGGGATGCAAGGCTGGTTCAACATATGCAAATCAATAAACGTAATCCAGCATATAAACAGAACCAAAGACAAAAACCACATGATTATCTCAATAGATGCAGAAAAGGTCTTTGACAAAATTCGACAGCCCTTCATGCTAAAAACTCTCAATAAATTAGGTACTGACGGGATGTATCTCAAAATAATAAGAGCTATTTATGACAAACCCACAGCCAATATCATACTGAATGGGCAAAAACTGGAAGCATTCCCTTTGAAAACTGGCACAAGACAGGGATGCCCTCTCTCACCACTCCAATTCAACACAGTGTTGGAAGTTCTGGCCAGGGACATCAGGCAGGAGAAAGAAATAAAGGGTATTCAATTAGGAAAAAAGGAAGTCACATTGTCCCTGTTTGCAGATGACATGGTTGTATATTTAGAAAATCCCATTTCCTCAGCCGCTAATCTCCTCAAACTGATAGGCAACTTCAGCAAAGTCTCAGGATACAAAATCAATGTGCAAAAATCACAAGCATTCTTATACACCAATAATAGATAGAAAGTCAAATCATGAGTGACCTTCCATTCACAATTGCTTTGAAGAGAATAAAATACCTAGGAATCCAACTTACAAGGGATGTGAAGGACCTCCTCAAGGAGAACTACAAATCACTGCTCAACGAAATAAAAGAGGACACAAACAAATGGAAGAACATTCCATGCTTATGGATAGGAAGAATGAATACCGTGAAAATGGCCATATTGCTCAAGGTAATTTGTAGATTCAATGCCATCCCCATCAAGCTACCAATGACTTTCTTCACAGAACTGGAAAAAACTACTTCAAAGTTCATAAGGAACCAAAAAAGAGCTCACATTGCCAAGTCAATCCTAAGCCAAAAGAACAAAGCTGGAGGCATCACGCTACCTAACTTCAAACTATATCACAAGGCTACAGTAACCAAAACAGCATGGTACTGGTACCAAAACAGAGATATAGACCAATGGAACAGAACAGAGCCCTCAGAAATAATACCACACATCTACAACCATCTGATCTTTGACAAACCTTACAAAAATAAGAAATGGGGAAAGGATTCTCTATTTAATAAATGGTGCTAGAAAAACTGGTTAGCTATATGTAGAAAGCTGAAACTGGATCCCTTCCTTACACCTTACACAAAAATTAATTCAAGATGGATTAATGACTTAAATGTTAGACCTAAAACCATAAAAGACCTAAAACCATAAAAGCCCTAGAAGAAAACCTAGGCAATACCATTCAGGACATAGGCATGGGCAAGTACTTCATGTCTAAAACACCAAAAGCAATGGCAACAAAAGCCAAAATTGACAAATGGGATCTAATTAAACTAAAGAGTTTCTGCACAGCAAAAGAAACTACCATCAGAGTGAACAGGCAACCTACAGAATGGGAGAAAATTTTTTCAATCTACCCATCTGACAAAGGGCTAACATCCAGAATCTACAAAGAACTTAAACAAATTTACAAGAAAAAAACAACCCCATCAAAAAAGTAGGTGAAGGATATCTACAGACACTTCTCCAAAGAAGACATTTATGCAGCCAGCAGACACATGAAAAAGTGCTCATCATCACTGGCCATCAGAGAAATGCAAATCAAAACCACAATGAGATACTATCTCACACCAGTTAGAATGACGATCATTAAAAGTCAGGAAACAACAGGTACTGGAGAGGGTGTGGAGAAATAGGAACACTTTTGCACTGTTGGTGGGACTGTAAAGTACTTCAACCATTGTGGAAGACAGTGTGGTGATTCCTCAAGGATCTAGAACTAGAAATACCATTTGACCTAGCCATCCCATTACTGGGTATATACCCAAAGGATAATAAATCATGCTTCTATAAAGACACATGCACATGTATGTTTATTGCAGCACTATTCACAATAGCAGAGACTTGAAACCAACCCAAATGTCCATCAGTGATAGACTGGATTAAGAAAATGTGGCACATATATACCATGGAATACTATGCAGCCATAAAAAAGGATGAGTTCATGTCCTTTGTAGGGACATGGATGAAGCTGGAAGACATCATTCTCAGCAAACTATCACAAAGACAAAAAACCAAACACCGCATGTTCTCACTCATAGGTGGGAATTGAACAATGAGAACACTTGGACACAGGAAGGGGAACATCACACACCAGGGCCTGTCGTGAGGTGGGGGGAGGGGAGAGGGATAGCATTAGGAGATATACCTAATGTAAATGACAAGTTAATGGGTGCAGCACACCAACATGGCACATGTATACGTATGTAACAAACTGGCACGTTGTGCACATGTACCGTAGAACTTAAAGTATAATTAAAAAAAAAAAAAAAATGAGCTACCATGGGATCCAACAATCCACTGCTGGATATATATGCAGATGAGAGGAAATCAGTATATTGAAGAGCTGCCTGAACTACTATATTATATGCAGCACTGTTTACAATAGCTAAGATTTGAAGGCAACCAGAGTGTTCACCAACGGATGAAAGAATGAAGAAAATGTGGTATATACACACAATGGAATACTATTCAGCTGTAAAAAGGAGTGAGATCTAGTCATTTGCAACAACATGAACGGAGATGGAGATCATTATGTTAAGTGAAATAAGCCAGGGACGGAAAGACAAGCATCACATGTCCTCACTTATTTGTGAGACTTAAAAATCAAAACAATTGAACTCATGGATAGACAGTAAAAGGATGATTACCAGAGGCTGGCAAGTGTAGTGGAGGGCTGAGAGGGCAGGTAGAAATGGTTAATGGGTACAAAAAAAAAAAAAAAAAAAATTACAAAGAACAAATATGACCTACTATTTGATAGCACAATAGGGTGACTATAATCAGTAATAACTTAATTGTACATTTTAAAATAACTTAAAGAGTGTAATTCGATTGTTTGTAACTCAAAAGATAAATGTTTGAGGTGACAGATACCCCATTCTCCACGATGTGCTTATTTCACATTGCATGCCTGTATCAAAAATTCTCACGTAACCCATTAATATATACACCTACTACATACTCCAAAAATTATTTTACAAAATTAAAATTAATAAAATAAGTAAATGAAATAAAATTAGATAGTGGTGATGATAGTACAACTCTGAATATGCTAAAACCACTAAATTACACACTTGAAGTGGGTGAATTTTATGGTTTGGGAATTAAATCTTAATGAATTAATGAAGTAGCCAAAAAAGTAGAATATAATTCAAATATATAATAGAACTATATGATTGAATATGGTTATTTAATTCCAGAAAATTTTCATGTAACCCTTTAGATTACTTTAAATTGAAGTATATTTCTAAGTCCAACACATTGTAATACTTTATTTTAATAACTATATATTTGAAAATGTGCCTCTCATTAAAAATTAAGCAAAATGAAAAATTTGGTCATTGGTTCATGTCATGAAGTGTATTCTGTAATCTTATTCACCAATTATGCAAAGATGTGTATAAGCAACTTCAACAAGCAAATCTACCTTATGATTATACAAACAATTATTCTTGAAAACTAATTGAAAGTTTATAACTTTTATTTTTACACAGATTGAAAATTATAATCCAAAATTCTTTGTGAGGAGAACTCTGGAAGAATGTATAGTTTATAGATCTATATTGTTTTTAGAGGCAAAAGTCAAATAACAATAAATATTTCCAATTATTTTTGTCTTTTCCATGTTGAAAAAGTGATTTTTCTCTTACATTTAAAGCATCTTCTTTACTATGAAGTGGCATACTTTGGCTTTCTGTTTCAAAAATTTTGATAGATAGAAAACTGTTGAAAATGCTTGTATTGCATTTTATTTTATGTTATATGTGTTTTCATACGTGTTTGTGCATGTGTGTGTATATACACATAGTGTTATATACACACAAATAGATACACACACACAATACTTTATATGAAGATAAAGTATGATACATGTATCTTTTAAGAAGATATAACTGTGTATATTATATATTATATAAATATAGAAAAATATAAATATATAGAAAATAATATAATATATAAATATTAAATGTAAATAAATATATAATATAATACATATAACTATTTTATAATATATAATATTTATATATTTTTATTATGTACAAATATATAACATACAAATTATATATTTTATAATGTATTGACATATATAAAACATTGCATATGTAAATATATTTACATAAATAAAAATACTATATAAACATATAAAATTATACAATAATATATTTATATTATATGTTATATATTTATATTATATTCATATTATTTATTATGTATTATATATTATATTACCTGTTACATGTATTTATATTATATATTTATATTATATATGTTATACATATATTATATATATTATATGTTATACATATATTA
>NC_045448.1:81700041-81766218 GCF_002776525.5 Piliocolobus tephrosceles | reverse complement strand
TATATGTTATACATATATTATATATATTATATGTTATACATATATTATATGTTTTATATACATATTATATATAATATATACATATAATATATAATACATATATTTATATTATATATAAATATACTTTTATATAATATATAATATATATTTATGTGACATATTGCATAACTATTATATATCTACTTAATATTATATATAATATTATGTAATATACATGTATATATTATATATATGTGTGTATATTCTACTTATTCTCCACACATATATCTTCTTAAACCTCTACAATACCTCAATACTTTGTACCTAGATAATCAATGAACTCGTGTGTGGAATAAAATATTTTTTAGGTCAAGTACCCTACTTTAAAGATGAAGGGTTTACGGAATCATCTTTAAGATATCTCATAGAGCTTGTAAGATCCTTACTTACCTGGTCTCAGCCTTCTTTCTAAGCTGTCCTTGGAGCCTTTTCTCTCTGATAGATGTGTCCTGTAGCTAAACTTCTATATTTTTTATTTATTTTCCTGAATATGATATTCTTCATAATTATTTCTCTCTAAGGAACTCACTCATTCACCAACATTCAAAATAAATTATACCACTTTTCTGAAATCTTTCTTCATAGTTCTCATGCTTAATCTTTTTTTATAGTCTGTGTATTCTCAGTCACTGACTAATTTCTATGATAGGACATGTCACAATATATTATAGTTTTCTGTCCATATAACTGCTTCCTCTGACAGGCTGTGATTAACCCAGAGGAACTAAAACTTTTTAAAATACGTACTGATCTTATTTAACTTCATACTTCTTCTATAGGTACATGGTAGGAATTCAATAAATTCTTGCTAAATGAATAGTTAATGAACAAACGAGCAAATGTTTAAATAAATCAGTGAATAAATGAATTTAAAAGGCACATTGAATTATAGTGAATATTCTAATAAAGTTAATTTAATTTTAGCAAACCTGAGCTCTGGGTCTATGCAGATAATTGAAAATGGTACCAATAAATTCTTTGCAGTCATCCGTTTTCAATAAACAAGCAAAACAGTCTATCTCATTTCAACTTCCTATTGACACATGAGGAATAGAAATCAGTCTGTAATTCAAAGGTTGAAAAATTAAAATATAATGGGAGAAATCAGTGTCAGGCTGTGTAGGGATATAATATGCACATGGCAGGAATTGCTAGTATCAGGAGCTATTTTTCACATAGGAAACATCCAACAAGCATCCAGTAAATGACATCACGAAATAACTGACAAATTCCCAAGAAAGATGTAGAAGGAAATAAGAATAACTACCTTATGATTCTTTATGGGAATTGAATGCATACAGTTTTTTAAAGGGCTTTACACACTTAAAAATATGATAAATTGCAAAAAAAAATATTTGGGGAAAGTTTTAGCAGGACAACAGAAATACAGATCACCTCTTGAAAAGGTTTTGGAATGTAAGTGGGTGGTAGTTAAGCTGGACCTGGAAACATGATTCCATACTGTGGGTCCACAGACATAATGCATTATGGTTGTAAAACTACTTCCATGGTAAAACATGATGGATGACAGGGGAGCTTTCATTTGGTCATAAGGGCCGACATCTGAGCTTAGGAGACTCCCATTTTGTGCCATTGTTTAAGATTTCTTCAAAAAGTTAAAAGTCCAAAATGCCTACATTGCTGTTTTATTGAGAAACATTTGTTTTACTCATCTTCAAAAATAATAGGTGATATTGTGTGCTCAGCCATGACATTTTTGCCTAATTTAATGTATTAAGCAATGATACTTCCAACCTCAGTAGGTGATCATCATTGATAACTATGGATATTAATGGATAACCATAATCATTAAATTAATGACATCTGTCACCACCAGCCATAAGGGTAATTAATGAGTTACAACATGAAATTTACATCAACTTTGTAATGCCTGGTGATTAGGAATTAGTGGTGACATAGCAGGATTAAGAATATATCTCAGAAGCTTGAAAGATAAAACATCAGATAGTGTTTGTTCTGATTCTCCATAACATTAATAGGCAATTCCACTCTCAAAGTGGATTCGGTGAGGAAATATTCATTAACCATCCAAGCCAACAGATTCAACCCATCTTTTGTTTTTTCTCAGTAGCAATTTAAACCAAGTGAAAAATTAGAGTGTAATCATTATTACACTCTAATTTTGAATATTGAAGTTTTTTTCCACATAACCTGAATATTGTTATTTGAAGCCATCTGAATATTGAAGTTTTTTTCCACATAACCTGCCATTCCCCTCTGCCTTTTTAGCTGTCTTCACTGCTATCTGTGCAAGCAAGATACATTAAACATATAATGTTACAAGAGGACATAGTCAATGAAAAGCAGCTGTTGTAATCAATGGTCATCATAATCACTATCTTCATGATCAGGTATTTATTCTCCAGTGCTTATTAATCTGTTTTGCCTATTATTCCCCAGTGCCTATTGATCTCTTTTGTCAAAGTAAGCAGAATTCTAGGCACTGGAGAAAGAAAGAGTATTGATCAATACTGAGTAAAAGAATGATCAATAATATATGATGCGTAACACCCATTTCCTGCTTCTAGGACTTAGCCTTCCAGACTGCCTTACTTTTGCCCAGTATTAAAACTAAATTCCCATGTGCTATGTCTCCCTCTGTCAAGGCCTTGACCTCTTCCTTCCAAGGTGATCAAGAATTAGCTTGATGTAATATTCACATGCATTATCTTTCTATATTTTGATAGAATCAGCTGGGAATAGAGAATATTTTATCATATATCCAGGTATCCTTGAATTCTGAACCGAATCAAGAAGATGCAGTTCAACAGAAATAAACATGAAGTTCTAAGTTCAGATCACAAACATAAAAAGATGATAGATGTCACTCCTCCAGAGTGCGTTTGTTTTGACCACCAGGAAGCTCATAATAAGCTATGTGGTCAGTTCCCCTAATATTGATACTGAAGTTAAGAAGAAATCACGCAATAGTGAGGGTACGGAAGTCCTAGGTAAGGCTTTTTATTAAAAAGATCAATCTTTTTAATAAATCATCTTCTAACAAAGAACAGCCCATAAAGTCGAGCTGCAGACATAGACAAGCAAGCTGGGAGCTTGCATGGTGAATGCTGGCAGGAACTAAGGACTAGATATTTTCTTTCTTTCTTTCCTTTTATTTTATTATTATTATTATTATTTATTTATTTATTTATTTTTTGAGACAAGAGTCTCGGTCTATTACCCAGTCCAGGACGTAGTGCAGTTGCGTGATCTCGGCTCACTGCAAGCTTCGCCTCCCGGGTTCTTGCCATTCTCCTGCCTCAGCCTCCGGAGTAGCTGGGACTACAGGCGCCCGCCAGATGGCAGCTCCATCTTTCCTTCTCTTTGTGAGCCACGTGTACAGGAAGAAGCAGACAATATGGCCTATCAACTGGAAAGCCGATCTGCAAAATAAGATTAGCATGGGTCGACCAGCCTTCTCCCAGCGCTCTGTAAACGTCACACCTGATCAAACCAATGGGTGAGCCCTATGTAAATCAGACACCACCTCCTCAAACCTGATTATAAAGTTCAGTGCATCCACCACCCAGTTGGTCCTTTCCACTCTGAGGTCCTTTCCCCTCCCTCTACAGAGAGAGCTGTCTCTCCGTCTTTTCTCTTCTGCCTATTAAACCTCCACTCCCAAACGCTTCGTGTGTGTCCCTGTCCTAAATTTTCCTGGTGGGCAACTACGAACCCCAGGGTATATACTCCAGACAATGTAGCTGCTTCAATCTAATTATTAACTTCTCCCTCTGAAGGTGGTGCTCGTTTTTTGTTGTGTTTTTGTTTTCGTTTTTATCATTTCAAGTTTTGTATTTTAACTCCAAACAGAATTTTAAAAAAAATTTTTTATTGATTTTGTAATTCTACATATTTTGTTATAATTGTACTCAACGTTTTGTAAACCAGTGTAACACAATTGAATATTAAAAATAAAATACAGGACTAAAATAACTTGGATTGTCAGTCATGCCTTTGTAAAATCATATGGTTAAAAGTTAATGGCAAGTTGATGTAAATCAAAGTATATCTAACTTTTGAAAATCAGTATGAGTCAAATGACAGAAATACCATTTAAATCAGATGTAATACTTCCACTGAACTTTACTGTACAGTGTATTTATACACTGTATCAAACCATATTTGACTGTTAACTATTGATAATAAATTATTACAATCAGAGGAGTAACATGAATCAAAAGCTGTCTTGAGGTCTTCTTTGCAAACCCACAGAGGGTTCTCCATTTTAAATAAAGATTCACAAAGCACTAAGGACAATCCATTGAATCATGCATACATAAAACACATTCAGCTGATGTGTACCCATTTAATATGCCACTTTATATGATCTGCCTTCTTGCTGCTTTTGAATTTCCTAGACATAATGGGGTTAATAATGTTTATGAATGATTCCAAAATTTTCTAACACAAGCAGTGCACGCAAACACACAAATATTCAGAGTAAAATGTCCAACCCAAGCTAGGGTGCTCTTTCTAAAGTGGAGAAAGAATTGATAAACTGTGCTCCTGAGAAAGCCATGGTAAAAGCCTCTGGAGGCTGAAATAATATGAGCAGTAGATTTGTTTGTTTTTGGCTTTGATTTTGATATTAAATTAAGAAGAAGTTAAGAGTAGATGATTAGGCAGACTAAATGTGTGCTAATTTGTCCAAAATTTTACTTTATAATGTGATATAAAGATTATTGACTTTTTCATAAATAGTAACTCCCTTTATTTTCCTACTATACTTAAAAAAAGATTTAACTTCTTCAGTTTGATTTTCTGAATTCTCCAAGATCTGACCTCAGTTAAACTACTTTGTTGCACATTCTCACACAATATAGAACTGGGATAAAAAGATGCATCTAGTCCCTAAATTGTAGAAAGTTTTAACATACAATGTAACAAGAGGACATAGTCAATGAAAAGCGGCTGTCATAATCACCATAGTCATCATCATCATTATCTTCATTATCAGGTATTCTATTATTCACCAGTGCTTACAGATCTCCTTTGTCAAAGTAAGCACAATTCTAGGCACTGAAGAAAGGGTGTTGATCAATACTGAGTAAAAGAACCATGATGTTAATGATACATTTTATCATAGAAAAGAATGACTTTAGTATTTTGTGACTCTTGACCTTTCAGAGAGAAAGGTGAGTCACAAGAAAACCATCTAATATTAATGCTTACCAAAAACAAAACAAGGCCGGGTGCAGTGGCTCACGCCTGTAATCCTAGCACTTTGGGATGCCGAGGCGGGCAGATCACCTGAGGTCAGGCGTTCAAGACCAGCCTGACAAACATGGAGAAATCCTGTCTCTACTAAAACTACAAAATTAGCCAGGCGTGGTGGTGCATGCCTGTAATCCCAGCTACTTGGGAGGCTGAGGCAGGAGAATTGCTTGAACCTGGGAGGCGGAGGTTGCGGTGAGCTGAATTTTTGCCATTGCAACTCCAGCCTGGGCAACAAGAGCAAAACTGCTTCTCAAAAAAAAACCTCCTCAACCTTTTTCAACACTGAGCAATCCTTAGAGGCAGCATCGCAGAGTAGTTGGGGCCTCGGACTTGGTGCCTAATGACCTAAGTTTGCGTGCTGATTCTACCACAGGCTATCAGTGTGCCTGAAGCAAGTTTTGTGCTTTCTCTGTGCCTCAGTTTCCTATATCAATGGTCCCTGACTTACAATGGTTAGACTTTCAGTATTTCAAACTTTACAATGGGTTTAGTGGGATATAACTCCATTGTAAGTTGAGGAGCATCTGGACTTACAATGGTTTAACCTATAATTTTTCAACTTTACAATGGGATTATCAGAGTATTAAATGCATTTTTGACTGATGATGAGTTTATCAGATACAACCCCATTGTAAGTCAAGCATTTCTACCATAAAATGGGGATTACAATAATGCCCCTACCCCATAGGGCTGTTGTGAGGATTAATTAGGTAAAATAATTGAAACAGAGCCTGGTACATAATAAGTCTATGTTATTTTGGTAATGATAATGATAATGGTAACAATGGTCATGATGGTGAAGTAAGGATTTAACTTTAAATGATGACTTGCCAGGTTTTTAATCATAAATACAAATCTAATTACATTTACCAGGCTAAGATTACTGAGACAAACTAATGAGTTTATATACTTGAGTCAAGATTAAAATAATCACAATTATTATTATTATTATTATTATTACTATTATTATTATTATCACTTTTTGAGACAGAGTCTTGCTCTGTCAGCCATACTGGAGTGCAGTGGCACAATCTCAGCTCACTGCAACCTCCATTTCCTGGCCTCAAGTGATTCTCCTGCCTCAGCCTCCTGAGTAGCTGGAATTACAGGCATGTGCCACCACGCCCGGCTAATTTTTGTAGTTTTAGTAGATACAAGGTTTCATCATGTTGGTCAGGCTGGTCTCAAACTCCCAACTTCAGGTGATCCACCCACCTTGGCCTCCCAAAGTGCTGGGATTACAGGAGTGAGCCACCACGCCCAGCCCACAAAAATATTTCTAAGGTCAGTTTTTAGTTAAAAATTTATTACTGCTGAGTGCAGGAATACATAAATAAATAAAGATAAATAAAAATATAAATAAAGATATAATAATCTTTATTACTAGGATATTTTCTGTCTTTCCTCCTAATCGCAGGAATTTGACTAATGAAAGTACATTAGATATCTACTGCTGTGTAATAAATTAATCCAAAATTTAGAGACATACAACAACACACACTTGCTATCTCACAGTTTCTGTGGGTCGAGAAGTTAAGTATGGCTTACCTAGGCTTTCTAGCTCAGACTCCCTCACAAAGCTGCAATCATGTGTCAGCAAGGGCCATAACCATTTCTTTTTTTTTTTTTTTTTTTTTTTGAGACGGAGTCTTGCACTGTTGCCCAGGCGGGGGCGCTTGGAGTGAGAGCTGAGATTGCACCACTGCGCTGCAGCCTGGGTTCATGCTATTCTCCTGCCTCAGCCTCCCTAGTAGCTGGGACTACAGGTGCCCGCCACCACGCCCGGCTAATTTTTTGTACTTTTAGTAGAGACGGGATTTCGCCATGTTAGCCAGGATGGTCTCGATCTCCTGACCTCATGATCCACCTGCCTCGGCCTCCCAAAGTGCTGGGATTACAGGTGTGAGCCACTGTGCCCGGCCCATAACCATTTCAAGATGCAACTGGAGTAGGAATTGCTCTTAAGCTCAGTCAGTGGTTGGTTAGCAAGATTCTCCTTTTTTGCAGGCTGTAGGACTGAGAGCTTTTCACTGTTGGTCAGGGACCTCTCCTTTGGCTCCTTATAACTTGGCATCCAGCTTCTACCAGAGAAAGCAAGAGAGAAAGTGGGGTGAACAAGATGATGGAAGCCAGAGTCCATCATAACATAATCCATAAAGTGACAGTCTTTGACTTTTGTCAAATTCTGCTCATTAGAAGCAGTTCACTCTCACTATGCCCAGACCAGCCTCAAGGAGGGAATTATACCATGGTATGAATAGTGGAGTGAGGATCATTGGAGACCATATTAGAGATGGCCTACCACAGTCTCTAATGTTTGATGTGTGTGTCACCTTACCATAGTAGGCTTGATATTCTATGCATTATAATATGATCTGGCCTAGTTGGTCATGAAGTGGTCAGACAGCAATCTTCAATTGCTTAGTTAGGAAATATAGTGAATAGGTATTTTTGTTTGGATAATTTTGTTTATTGTGTTTTGAGGTGAATAGAGAAAAGGAGCATCCCCAGATTGAATTAAAACTAAGGAATGCTTTTTTTCCCCCAACAAAAGCTAGAAAATATCTGGACTCTTCCCACTGCCCTATCACAATGGAAAGGAATCTTCTCCTGCTATTTTATAGATCAAAAGAGGGATTGAGAAGTCAGAGTTACAACTGACAGGGCAGGCAGCATAGTCAGACCACAGCTTGAGGGAAAACCCTTCCAGGGTAACACATAGCTGCAGCCCAGCAAGCTAAAGCACTTAATGAAAGAGGCTCTATCTTCGGTCCAGGCATCACTCAGACATGTACATTAGAGAAGACCTCAAAACATAATAAATAAGAAAACTCAAATACATGGAACACTCAGTTTGTGACACTGTTTGATTATTATGATTTTTAACTCTAATATTTGCAACAACGCTATGAGGTAGGTCCTATTATCACTCTATTTTTGCAGAAGAAAAGACTGAAGCATAAACAGCTAAAGTAACTTGCCCAAGGTCATACAGCTTGTTAATGACAAAACCAGTCTTTGAACTGAGAAACTAGGCTCCAGAGCACATGCACCTGGCCACTGATGAAGATGGTCTACTTAAAGTGAGGTGGTATCAGTAACAATAACATCCCATGTGCCTGTGCCTGAAAAAAGAAGACCATAAGATAGAGTTAAGTCAGTGACAAGCAACAAGAAAGAACATTCAAATAGGACCAAAATAGCGACATTTTCTTTAACTGCATTTGGTTACAGTTTTTCTCAATTCCCTAAAGAAGACAAACACTGTTCGGGTTAGTAGTTTGTTGTATTATAGAATCACAAGAAATTTAATTACATAGTTCATCATTATTATTCTATGGGGTGTGTTCAATTATTCTCAAGCAATCTTTTATTGTCATCATAAAGTCCTTATTACTAAAGCTGTGTCTGGTATTGTAACAGATGACCAGACAAATCTTGACAATAGTGTCGTCTGCAGTGAGCAAATTAGCAAAAACTATAATCAGCAATTAAAATATATCTGTGGTAATATCTTTAAAAAGATATATTCTTTCCTTAATGTGTAAAACATACTTCTCCCTTTCCCTCCTTTTCTATTTCTCTCTCTCTCTCAGACATGTAGTTCCTGCCATCTGGCAGGGAAGTGGCAAAGGGAAAGAAGAAATTTAGAAAGTCAAATTTACCCACAAATTACCGGATTTCAACTATATTCCTCCAATATTTATTAAGCATCCAGTAACTTTCAGTAAGTGTTATCCTAACACCATTGTTCAAGTACACAGCCTGTTTTCACCAGCAAAAAGCACTATAGTTCTGATGCTGTAAGTAGTCCACCAAGTCTGAAAAGAGAAGAGAATCCAGAATGAAGTGCACGTCCATACAAGGTAAAACCCGTGCAGGTGATTTGGGTAAAGAAAATAATCGTAAAGCAGATTTCTGAGTATATACATGTATTTTCTATTTTCCATAACTGTATGCAATTATTTTTTATTTGATGGGTATTAGAAGAAGTGAAAGGACTGTTCTCGGTTAGGATAGGGGAAGAGGCAGGGGAAAACAGGAGAAATAATTCAACATACCCAGCTGCTTCCTCTGTTTCCCTTTGCTCCTCCTACAAAAGATGACTTGTTCCTTGGGGATTTTCAATTAAATAGTAACTGAATACATTAACCTTTTCTGCATACAATACATTCATCAGAACCGCCTTGGCATGCCCTTGGATTCCAGTGCTGGGCTCTGAGGAAAGTTACTATGATATCCAGCAAAAATAGGTTCAGGTGACGGTTGGAAAGCCTGCACTCCTCTGCGCAAATGAAACAATCTATTTTAAAAAGGATCTTTCCTAAGCACAATTTTGAATTTGAGAAATGTACCAGAACTATGTGTTTGTTTGACTGACTTTTCTCTAAAATAAGATTATACTAAGTAGCTTGTCATCCATATTGTAACTACAAGATACATGTGTAGAGTTTTATTGATGACACGATAGTTTCACATTTATTATCACATGTGATCCTCACAACAACCTGTGAGATACAGTAGGGAAGAGAAGGGAGAAAAATAGAAAGTAGTGTTAATTGAGTGTTTACTGTATGCTATACCTTGTCTTAGGAGCAAGTATTTTTAACATTCCTATTTTTGTAGATGTCAAGACCTAAAAATGCTAAATAATCTCCCAGTTATATAGCCTCTCATGGTGGACTTTCTCAGGCATTGTGACCAGGATAATTCTTTGATATATGAGATTTCTCTGGACAATGCATTTGGGGTTTCTGGCTGCACATGTTAAGTGATATTAGCACTCCTCAATCAATGAGATCTCCAGAAATACCTTCACCCATTTTCACATGCCTCCAGTTAGGATAGGTATAGAGAGAGGCACACCCATACCACCTCTGTTTCAAAACTTAGACAACATCCTGCATTTCCTGATTCATAATAGCTTTGCCTGTGCTTACTGGAGAGCTTTCCTTACCTTTCTGTAGTGGTATAAACAGAGTTGCCATTTTTGTCATGCTGGAAGGGTTCAGTCCAGAGCTAAAAATGTGTGTATGTGTATGTATGAAGAGCATGGTTAGGGGTTGACACTGTGGTAGGTGAATGAGGTAGGAGGAAAAAGGAAGTTCTGGATAGATCAGTCTGGCATGGATAAGGAGTTTGAATCTGATTCCAAAAAGTATGACAGGATTTGGTCATGATGTAAGTTTGGGTCCAAGATACCAAGAGAGAATTAGAGAGGCAAGAAATAGGGAGAACACACTCACTTGTAGTGAAGGCTGTGCCTCCCCAATCTGCAGGATTAAAATTAAAAATATAAAAATAGAGAAAAAGAGAGAAAGATGGAAAAAATGAAAGAAGAAAGGCAAGAAATTCATTGGGGGAAATGCCTGTGAAGGTAGAGCTGAAAGAACAGGAGTGGGCAGGGAAAGCTTCAGGCCAGAGGAAGGTCTCCCATGATGGGACAGGGGATGATGAGGATGGGAGAGGAAGTGCTTAAACTTCAGAGCAGTCCTGAAAAAGTGTCAGCCACGCAGGTGCTGGGCTCAGAGCAATGCCGCGTGTTAGAGGATCCTCACAACAGGCAGAAATGATTCTGCTTAAGTCCGTCAGCCACTGGTTGGGAGCAGCCAGTGCCACACACCCTTCGTGTGAATGCTGAGACATCCCGGAGGTTTAGCACTGGAGGCTGTCAGCTAAGAGCCACTCATAGCAGGCTCTCTCTTGAAGAAGGATCTGCGCAGACACCACCATACCTGCCACTGCTGTGTTCAAAAGTGTCAGGAAAGGCTGCACCTAATTACAGGTCCTCGGAGGAAGGGAGTGAGGCAGGAACATCACTGGGCAGTGCTGTGGAGACACTGAGCCTGCTCTGTCTCAACAAATAAGTGATAGAGGAGGTGATAAGAAAACTCTTAATGGTTACGCACATGCAAACAGGACTAACTGCCAAAATCCCCGCTCTCTGTCCATCTGCGCATATAGGACTGGCCTTATATGATGGCAGAAGACACAGTTAGATACCTGGGAGGGTTTGGGAAACCTCAGAAAGGGAGGACATTGTCCCAAACTAGCTCCTGCACTGAAATCTTTACCTTTTCCTTGCAATATTTGCCTTTTATTAAACTGTCTAAGGTGACACCTACAGTCCAATTCCATTTAAGAATATGTTTCATTTTTAAATTAATTTAATGATGTGCTTAGAAGAATTTCCCAAAAGTATTTGATGTAACATGTGACTGGCATACATGTTAAGAATGTGGAGCACCCTGGTGAGACTCTGTAAATAGCAAATGGTAGTATTCTTGAGCAACAGGGAGGATTGTGCATAATAATAATACCTATAGCTGAAAAACCGAATACCTGTCAGGAGGGGGAGAAAGACATGGAAGGGTTGCATAAGAAAAGGCATCTGGAAGAAATGAACACAAATGTCATTCATCACATTCTTGCTGAGATCCAATACTATATACAGACTATACATAGAAGCAGAGGCCAAACCAGTGGTTCTCAAAGTGTGGTCCCCTGACCAACAGCCCCCGCTAATGTGGAAACCTCTTAGACATGCAGATTCTTGGGACCCACTCCAGATCCCCTGAATCAGAGATTCTGTGCTGGTGACCAACAATCTGTATGCACAGATCCCCTTCCTGGGGATTCCGATGTACCCTCAAGTTTGAGAACAACTCGTCTAAACTGTTTCCGCAGCAGCTTTCACAACCTTACATCTCTGCCTGTGTTGGTGTCATTTGGTTTCCGAGCTTTCCCTTTCCTTTTCCCTTTAGATTCACTTATCTCACACCCTCATTCCTTGCATCTTATTCCAACCTGCACCCTCCCACCCCATCATACACATGCATATTCCGGGACCATACACTTGATTTTTTAACTTTCCTTATATAGAATATGCACCCATCTGTCTTCCGAAAAAGTGCACAGGCTCACTTCCTCAATTATTCTTGCCATCGCTACTCCAATCTCATCAAACAGGATTCAACAATAGCCCATTTCCCCAGACACTAGGAAGCAGTAGTTGACCTTTGCCTTATTAGTAGACACAGATCACATCAGTGGCTAGAAGGTACCTTCATATTTTGATGGGTACCAGAAGTGTAAGAACTGTTTCTGGTCTAGGCAGTAGGGGGAAGAGGTGGCCAGGAATTGTGTTAAATCCATTCCTCTTAACACCTGTGTTTTCCCAAGAGGTGAGTAGTTGCATAAGGTAATCCTCAAAGGGCTGCTGCTGCTGGAAAGGAAATGAAACACTAAGAGAAACATTCTCACAAACAGGAGGTGGAGTGGGGTTCTAGCATTTCCAGGTAAATTCAGAATTCTTTACCTTATGAGCTAGATGACAATATAGTTCATGCATTTTCTTTTTTTATTCCCTTTTTTGTTCTCTGCTGGTTTTCTTCAGTCTTTAGTGAAATCTTAACCTTTTCCGGATGTTAGACAAAGCAATAAGCAGGCTTGGTGTAAATACTTGGATAGACTATTTAACCAAAAGAGCAAATTTGGGGACCAGTGTGGTTTTGGCTACAATAAACACTGTAAAAGGCCTGAAATTGGTGGTAAACCTTGTGGAGAATAGTAAATTCCCCTTAGCCCATTTGCCTATGGATTCTCTTTCATGCTCACCGAGTCTAGGAAATTCTAAAACTGATGGAAATTCGAGTCCAAAATACAATTTTAAGTCATTTACGTGGTTTGCATGAGGCCTATAGCATGTGTTTCAAATTAGTCCTGAAAAGCAACATTCAGGACTGCAAAAAATACAGTCATGAATTGTTGGCTGAAATTATCTCCTTAACTTAGCTACAGGAGCATAATTACTCACATCAAGGAAAGCAGAGCAGACATGCAAAAAACTTGCTGGGAAAAATGCACCATTGAGCCCCGGTAGACTGAACATTACTAAATGGCTTTGTCAAATCCAATTTTGATGATTATTTAGCAATCCCCTACCTGCAGCATCAAAGTTCCCAGGGCATATCCTAAATAGAAGGATATTTGTAATAAAAAGATATAAGCCTCCAACTCTCGTTTTTGCCAAACATTAATAAAAATCGAATTAGAAGCAAGTGCCTTGAAAGGCTACCGGCAAACGGTACGACTACTGTAACAACGTGAATCTGATAAGAAAAAGACATGCTCTTCTCTTTTTTCTTTTTTATTATACTAATAATATAAAAACCACTTAAAGTTTTGTTAAAAAAATTTTCCACATTCTACTCACTTAGAAAGAACAGATTCTAATTTTTTCACATTGCAAGGAATACACAGATACTAAAGGAGCCACCATGATTAAAAGCTGCACAACTATCTCAAACCACAATAGAAATTCTGAATCCAAATGCCCTTTTCATTATTCTTAATGAAATGGGACTTCATTTTCCCACACATTTGAAATTGTGTTAGCAGAGAGTTCAAACATATAAATGAAGCCAAACAGGCAAAAGAATCCCTCCATTCTCTGTTTGCAAAGGCCATGTGAGGACACCAGCTTGTGCCAAGTGAACACATGGGAAGAAAAAGAGGGGGATGCTGGGTTATTAACTTTTTACTTCTCAATCTTTTTTTGGAGTTAGGCTAGGGCTGTTGCTGAGTTTACTTTCCTATGCTTCCATGAGTCCAGTTAAAACTGGTTCTAGGTGATATTGGACCAGATTTGTTTCAGAAAGACTGCCGTTGTCAGACGACACCCCTTCAGGACCAATGTCAAGGTCCTCACAGATGGTTCTGGGTTCTATTATTTTATTACATTAAACACGTACATTGTGTTGTTCCCAGAGGTGCAGTCGAAATACCACTGCATTGGGCATCAGAAAACCTGCACTTTAAGTTCAATCCAAATTTGTCCTTATCTATTCTCTTAAGCAAAAAGGATGTAAAATAAACAGGCAAATGCTTGTTTTATTAGCCTTCTCCAGGTAAGCAGCACCCTACAATCTGATCACCATGTTTATTCTCTCCCATTTCTCTGCCTTATTTCTCAGTGTGAAGGAAGTTTGGTGTGACAGGCAGGTAGAGTTAAAGATGCCAGATCAAGTTCGGAAGAAAGATTTAGGCATAATTAACTCCTTTTACGTGAGGCCATGCACACCTGGCTTCTAACTCCAGTCTCCCATATGCACTGTTGACAGAGCAGCCTTGTTTCTTTTCCTTGATAATGTCAGTATCATTCCAACCATAGTGCTTTTATCCTCGTTGAAATACTGTGCTGGGAATGTTCTTTGCCCAAATATTCATATAGCTGGCTTATCCTCCATTGTTCATTTTTGAGCTTTGATCTCACCTTCTGAGAGAAGCCTATCTGATCCACTTATCTAAATAACCCCTCCACACATATATACCCTCTCTATAGCCTACTATTTCTTTTCAATTCCTGCATGATACCTATAATTCTCTAATTTTATTTTGAGTATTTATTTGTTTCTTTGTCCATTGTCTGGCTCTCTTTCCCTAATCACAGCAGAATGGAACCATCATCTAAGCAAGAATCTTATCTATTCCATTCACTGCTGTATCCCCAGCGCCTGGAATAATATAAA
Source organism: Piliocolobus tephrosceles (assembly GCF_002776525.5). Lineage (NCBI taxonomy): Eukaryota > Metazoa > Chordata > Mammalia > Primates > Cercopithecidae > Piliocolobus > Piliocolobus tephrosceles. The sequence goes on along the minus strand of NC_045448.1, from coordinate 81,751,408 downwards.
AGTGTATCTCCCTCATCATTTAATTCTATATTTTACCTTCTATTCAGTTGCTCACAATATGTAGATAACAAATGAATTGTTAGAAGCATTAAAGATGATCCTTGCCCTGGTTTGCTTGTATCAAGTTGAGGAACCTTGTATTAAACATACAGAAAACTTAATGTAAAAGATTTAAATAAAATTTCAAGACAAATAAAATCAGAGAGCCACCACAATGCCTAATGAGGGAGTAGAGCAAAAATTGGGTCTTTTTTCTTCCAGGATGAAAAGACCCTTAGAGAATTTTTTGCCTTATTTTATTTTTATAGGCAAATGGAAAATAAATTAGTATTTTCCTGAGAATGGATTTCTTCATATGTCTTTGAACTTCCTTCAGCTTCTGCAACACCCCTTAGCTTATTATCTCCATTAAACTGAAAGCACTAATGAGGGCTGACATTCTCAGTGCCATTTTAAAGATATTAGAAATTACAGGATTCAGATTTTTCCACCACTTCTTGCCACATGAAGCATTTATTTGAGTTTATTCTTCACTGGCCTGAGAAATCAACATTTGGCACCTTATGTGATGTGGACTAGGGCTTACTTAGAAGCATTTTTTTTTTAAACTGAATAATGTGAGGTTTATGTCACTCTTGGATTTCCAATGCATTAGACACTTCTGAGTATATTAAACATATACACCACAGTTTCCATCTGAGAGAACCAATGCACTTAATAGATCTACCTCTGCAGAAGTTAGAGGTGGTTCCTTATGAACAGGTGCAGACATGTTCTTTGTAACATGTGATGTTGACCCCTTGCCCACAGTTGATTGGATGGGACCAATTTAATTGCAGGTGTAAGGTTCACAAGGCAACTGGCTTAGATTCAGTAATGTAAAGCGGTGACTCTTGCTTTCTGCTGTAGGCTGCAGTGTCTCTGAGGATATATATATATATATATACGAACCAGGAAGATCTCAGGAGACCTGCTCCAAGATTCCAAAATCTTTGGTGGATCTGAAAGATGACTATTTATGTATTTTATACCAATCGGTGTCCACTTCTGCTAAAAGGGGAAATAATTTAACTTGGAGCAGGGTAAAGATTCTTTTATTTGAGGATCAAGATATTATTTGGTGTAGAAGTGAGGCCTAGAGCCTAGACCAGAAGAGATAGTTTGAAAGAAAGAGTACTTGATTAATATAGCATAAAATTCAAAACACTGCTTTACTAGGGAAAGGGTAACCTATTAATTATCTTACTCCAGAGGGAACTTGAGAGAGGGTTTCTAAATTTTTCTTTATCCTGCTTTGAATCTTAAAGTAGAAGAAGATATGAAAGCAGAGAGTAAAGAGAATCAGATAACATGCTAGAAGGTCCTTAGAAGAAAAACTCACCCTAAGGAATTTCCTGTGAAGGTAGATTTCTGACTAATGAACTCTAGAAGCAATTCTATCTGATACTAAATTCTAAGTTAATTTATTTTTTCGTTCTTCTCTGTCAGTAAATCCATCTATTGCTGTCAAGATTTCAGCAAAATATACTTAGTTTGTGTTAGTAGTACCACCTTAGTGGCAAATGATTATAGAAAGACCTCAGCAGCATGGAGAAGCCATGGGTCAGTATGACCAAACTTGGTTTAGCTTAGAGCGGCTGTGCAGAATCCCAGGAGCATGAAACATTGCAGACATGTGAGCAGTCTGGGAGAAGGAGGTGAGCCCAGAGAGGAAACTGAACTTCCTGCAATTATGGCATGGAGGAGCAATTATTTACCTTGATGTTAAGGAAAACGGCAATCAAAGGAGGTAAGACAACTTGGAGAAAGTCAGTTTACATATGTGAAAGTGCTTTAACGTTCTTCTTACAGGAGTATTTTAGGATTGTCAGTCCTTCAAAGATGAACTGAATGATTCCAAGCAAGGTATCAACATGGTCACTTTTTGAGTAAAATTTGTATTTACATGTGCCTAAGACCAGTATCCCTTCACAATGGTTTTACCCCTCATTCTACTTTCTCTCTTATGCAGTGTCAAGGGAGTAGAGTGAACATCCTTAGTATATAGCTAAGGGAAAACTGAATTGGGAATATTACCATAATATGGAAAAGCGTTTTGAAACATTTTAACAAAACAATGATGAGATTAGAAATATTTTAAATATATTGTAGCAGATACTGTGGAATTTCACTAATGTCCCCCCAGGCCTTAATATTTACAATTTACAGTTGATATCACACTGCCATAATTTGCATTTTTCCTGGGATCTTTTACTAGTAGCCAGGAGAATATTGACACTTACGCTCTCACCCAAGAATAAGCTCTAAAATCACTGAGGATGTCGGTAAATCAATTCCTCAGCTCTCACATTCCTTATAACTCAGGTTGGATATTTCTGAGACACCTATTTACACTGTCTGCCCAAGTTCCCAAAGTGGTTTAAGCTTAGTCATCTACAGTGATTACTTGCTTGATAGTCTTCCGTCTCTGTCTGTACCTCCCTGTCACAGTCCCCCACTATTAACTGATACTTCCAGGGATCATTTCCCAAATGCAAGTCCTTGCACTCAAATCTCGATTTCATGTCTGCTTCTGAGAGAACTCAAACTGAGATGAGTACTCTCTTTTGTCATCTTCTTTTTTTTTTCTTTTTTTCTTTTTTTTTTTTTGTGACAGAGTCTTGCTCTGTCACCCAAGCTGGAGTATAGTGGCGCGATCTCGGCTCACTGCGAGCTCCGCCTCCCGGGTTCACACCATTCTCCTGCCTCAGCCTCCCCAGTAGTTGGGACTACAGGTGCCCGCCACCACACCCAGCTAATTTTTTTGTATTTTTAGTAGAGACAGGGTTTCACCATGTTAGCCAGGATGGTCTCCATCTCCTGATCTCGTGATCCACCCGCCTTGGCCTCCCAAAGTGTCTTTTGTCATCTTTGGGTCTATTTTGTTTTAAAAAGGTGAAAAAGTTTCAGGTAAAAATATAATAGAATATAAAGCATACTTCATCATAGTGCTACGATAACCAAAAAACTAACAGAAATTATTCTGACACAGAGAACTGAATTGTAACAATATTTTTTCAGATTATAGCAAGAACAGTATTTCTTAAAGAAGGGTTATATTTTCAATAGAAATAATAACAGACTGTTGGATTTGTAGTAATATAATTAATGAAGAGGATTTAATCTTTGCACTAGAAAACTCATTAAAAAAATAGAAAATTTTTATTTGTTTAACACAGAACACTAACAGAATGGAAGACTTAAGAATAAACCACCACAATGAGGACACTGGTGGCTTATTGGTTAACAAACATTATCAATTCAAATAGTGCTTAAGATGAACCATTGCCTAAGAAAATTTGAAAAGCCCACAAATTTTACTGTTTCTTCATGAGAGAGGCAAATCTGCCATGATCCCTGAGCATCACTGCATATTCTTACTGGGTACACCAAAAATGCAAGGCCCTGACAACTCTTTATCTGGGGCATTTCTTAGAGTTGTGTTTGTAGTGAGCAAACTTGAGGGATGAGGTAATGTCTTCCCTTGCACAAACAGCAGGCTTGCTTCCATTTACTATAAAAGTGGTGAGTCCCTGAAGTTTGTAATACCTCTCCTATGACACAACACACAGCATGTGTATAAATCTATGATAAGATCTTTGTGTGACCTCTGTGGAGGGTATGGTGAACCTGTCAAAACCTGTAAAAACCTACATTTATCTCTAGCTACCATTTTTGACATGACTAATAAAGTTCTTTATCTTTTGTCTCTGACCCATAGTCTGTGAAACAGTAATGGTAACTTGTTCATTTGTAAGGAGAGCAAAATCTCAGACCTGAACAGCTTTAGTCACTTGCATGTCAAATAAACTTGACAGAACTGTTCTCAAATGTGTTAATGATTTTAAAAATTGATGTGATAGTCCCAAGCAGGAACTATGATCCAGAAAGAAGCTTTTCTAATCTATCAATACTAAAAAATAAATTTAAATCAATTATACTACAAGAAGGGCTGAGTCTGTTCTCTATAGATCATGGTTTAGCAAATCTGTTAAGTGTGAAGATAAAGAGTACAAACACAAACACAAAAGAAAACAATATTACTAAAGTGTGTTTTAAACACATTTAAACATGTTTGTTGTAAACATGTTTATTATAAACATGAGTTTATTAATGAAAATGCTAAATCAACTTTCTAGATATTGTGAAATTTGTGACAATTGCTAGCTTTTGTAAATTTGCTATTTGTTACTATTACTTTTTTTGTTCTAAGTAAATACTCACATCTTTGATTTTTTATTCAAAATTTTGATTTCCTTTTCCAAATGGTCCCCAGTGATTGTATAGCTTTAAACCCCAAACATACATCTGTCCTTATTCTCAACATTTGTTTTCAGCCTTTAAATTTTATAATTCAGCAATTACACCTTTTAGCCTCAGCACCTTTACTTTCCTGTCCAAAGTGAGACTTGTTTATATTAAGATAAGTGTAACTGAGGATCCTTGGTTTCCCGGTATTCACTGTGAAAAAGCACCCACTTATAACTGTTTCACCTTGAGTTATTGTTGTTTAGAAAAGTCCCAGGAAGAAGCCCAGCCCTAGCAAAACAAAAACTGGTTAGATCCAGAGATGCCTGACTTGGAAAGGAACTTTGGCAAACTCTCTATATTACCTTAGTAAAATCCTCACCCAGGAAGGAACTTATTAGCTATTTTTTATACATAAGATGTATTAGAAGCATGATGTGTGACTGCATTTGCACTGCCCATATTTCACCCCTGTGTACAGTGACTCAGGTAATCCACCTAATAAAAGCCCTGTTTTCACCTTTGTTCAGGAAGGCACTGCTTTGGGGGATTATCTCAGGTTTTCTCCTTCTTGGTACAAGTAATAAAACTCCTGTTTTAAATCTTCCTTGGATATGGTCATTGGAATGTCATCTGCCAAGTTACTAATCAATGAACTCACCCATTGTGTGGGTAATATAATAATTGTTAAGAAATGAATTACTCTTTTCTTCACTTCCACCCCAAAAGGTATTTGCATGAAAGAATTTTCGGTTGCCTTAGATCAAAGAGTGAATATCATATGCTACATTTCAGTATTAGGAGAGCCTCTCTGTCATACAGGGTAGTATAATACTTACTACAAAGATGCAAAAGGCTGAATTAGCCTGACATTAGCCTAATAGGTTAAGAACAGAATCATTAAAAAAATGAAATGGGCCAGGCATGGTGGCTCACACCTATAATCCCAGCACTTTGGGAGGCCAAGGCAGGCGAATCACGAGGTCAGGAGTTTGAGACCAGCCTGGCCAACATAGTGAAACCCTGTCTCTACTGAAAATAGAAAAATTAGTTGGGTGTGATGGCAGGCACCTGTAATCCCAGCTACTCAGGAAGCTGAAGTAGGAGAATTGCTTGAACCTGGGAGGTGAAGGTTGCAGTGAGCCAACATATGCCACTGTACTCTATCCTGGGTGACAGAGCAAGACTCTGTCCTGACAAAAAAAGAAAGAAAGAAAAATGAAATGCCTAGAATGGCAGTCAACAAACTACAGACCAAGGTTTTGTAAATTCTTTAAGGTAAAAATAAATTTTAAATTGTAAAGGGTTGTTGTAGAAGCAGAAGAAGAGGAGGAGGAAAAAATCAAGAATCCATGACAAATATTATAAATATGTAACTCTCAAGGCCTAAGGTATTTACTATATGGCTCTTTACAGAAACATTTTTCCAACCTGTTTCCTAGAATAGGCACACACTGGGCCATCAATGTTACAGATACATTTTGGTTTACACACATTGAATCCAGTAGATATGAAATATATTACTTAAGGACAACTTTTACTGAGCTTCAGACCCCAGCCACATACATAAGCCAGCCAGACCTCATCTTGCCAATTAATTCTTAATGCTTTGCCCACCTCTGTCTCCTGAGGTTGGCTATTTAAATATATTAAAATTAACAAAATTAATTCATTTCATAAAGTACTTACATATGATTAAATCTATGATCATTCTTAACTCAGAAAAAAATTTGAGAGTTCTAGCCAAATAATTCATGTAAATTGAACATGCTAAATGATATTAGAATAAAGATAACATAAATTACTTTCCTTTTCATCTATCACCAAATATATTTCTTTCATCTGAGTGCAAATATTGTAATGAGTCGTTTCTAGTTCTGCACAAAAGAAATACAATTTTTGGTTCTAGAAATAAAAAAAAGAAAGAAGGGAGGGAGGGAGGGAGGAATGGAAGGAAGGAAGGAAGGAAGGAAGGAAGGAAGGAAATAACTTTCGGAATATATTTTTTCAAATCTATCTAGTGCTAAGGTGTGCCTAGTTGGGAGCAATAGGATACAAAAGAATTTAAAGCTGAGAGGAGACCAATTTGATATAGCAATAAATTCTACCGTGTTTTTGACATATCCCTACTCAGTCTGGAGTTCATCACCCTGCAATCGGGATAATAAAGCTCATTGTTATTGTCAGAAAAGTCTGCCTTATTCAAATAGGAATCTTCTGTAACTTTTTTTCCAGAGCTGTGAGAAAAACTTTCATCACTTAAAGTCTCTAAGGCTGTGGAACTTTCTTATGGCAGCCTTGGGAAACTAGTAGATGTCTCAGGCTGAGTAAGAGATGATCTTTCCTCCAAGCATTTCCTACAGTGCAGTATCCAGGGAATGCGCTCCACGGAGTCATCTCTACTTTGCCAGTGGTCCTCTTAAATGAACGCCCAAGATTTGAATGGTGAACTCCAGGGATAGTTGACTTCTTCTATCCCATCCATGGTAGAGAGTCAAATACAAAATAAAATTAGGCTTAATGGTGCTTGAGAAATGGGTGGGAAAAAAAGGAAAACCTAATATCAGAGAAGAGGCTTCTGCCAAAAAGCAGAAGAAAAGTACAAAAGAGTGGGGAGAATAAACACAAAAAGCACAAATAAGTTGCCTTAACAACATTGACATTCACATGATATAACAAAAGTGACTATAGCTCTCACATTGTTATAATTACAAAAGCATTATACAGTTACACACACTTGAAAGAAAACCTACTCCCACCAGAATAACGACAAGAGGGTGTGAGAGAGTACCAAATTTAGTTGTCTGGAGAAACGAATCCCTACCTGTTCTTTATAGCAGGGGTCAGCAAACTCTTATAAAGGGTGAGACAGTTAATATTTTAGGCTGTGCAGGTCATAAAGTCTCTGTTGCAACTACCCATCTCTGCCAACCTAACATAAAAGCAGCCACATATACTACAGAAACAAAAAGGTGTGGCTATAATGAAACTAATCATGGACACTGGCATTTAAATTTCATATAATTTTCATGTGCCATGTAATATTATTTTTCTATTGTTTTTTAGCTATTTAAAAATACAAAATTAATTAATTCTTAGCTTTCAGGCCATAATTTGTAAACTCCTGCCTTAGATCCTGAAAGGGAATTAGATAAACTAGATTAATACAGCTCCAGGGTCAACCAGACTGAAAAATTAGTGTGATGCAGGGCAGGAGCATGAGTGTTGTAAAGATAGGAAACAAAAGAAAAATGTTTGATTCTATAAATTCATACATTTGAGACTGCATGCCTGAGGGCTTCTATGTTCTAAGCATATCTGTTATTTCTTCTATTCTCAGGGATTCTGCAATGAAAATAAATCAGGCTCACATTGCTTCACCTTCTTCATCTGTGGGATTCACTGCTGGACCGAGTGGTGGCAGGATGCATTCTCTTGAAGGTAGTGTGATTAAGAGATGACAATTATAGTGGCTGGGGTAATGTATTGTCTCAATTGCCCCTTATTACTGCCCGAGAGGCTTGAAGCTGTCTCAAGTAAGGCACTGACAAGTTTGGATAATTTTCTTCTCCAAATCCCATGTTGAAATGTGATTCCTCGCGAGAGGTGTTTGGGTCATAGGGGCAGATCCCTCCTGAATGGTTTGCTGACCTCCCTATGGTAATGAGTGAGTTCTCGCTCTGTTAGTTCACATGAAAGCTGGTTATTCAAAGGACCCTGGCACCTCCTTCTGTCTTGCTCCCTTTCTCACTATGTGATATGCCTGCTCCCCGCTTTGCCTTCCACCATGATTGTAAGCTTCCCGTAGCCTCACCAGAAGCAGATGCTGGTGCCATACTTGTACAGCCTGCAGAACTGTAAGCCAAATAAACCTCTTTTCTTTACAAATTACCCAGTCTCAGGTATTTTTTTAAGGCAATGAAAAATGGATTAACACAAGCATAGGAAGTTACTTGTCTGTAGTCCATATATCGAGTCTTTCTGATATACCAGGAAATAGTACAGTAGAAAAGAAAGCATGAATCAAATCTGGGTTAACATTTTAGTTTTACCGATTATGAATCATCTGATTTTGTACAAGATAGTTAACCTACCTGATTTCCATTTTCCAATCCTAAAAATGGGAATAATTGTAATATCTGCTTCACTAGACTGGCATGGAGATGAATGATATGACATACGTAAACTACCTAGCTCTCACTGAATGTGTAATAAAAATTGAAATATCTATCACTCCTTTTCTCCTTGCTTCAGGTTTCTTTTCCTAATAGTAAATGCCTTCAGTTTGCTTCAGATCTGGTCCTCATGTAAAGTGTTGTTGTTGTTATTATTGTTCTTGTCGTTTTATTCAAACAACTTTATTCTTTGTGTTGTGCTCAGTGCTGGACTAGCACAGATGAAAAATACTGTCCCTGCTCCCAAGAAAGTCACTGCTTGTAGATGGAGGCAAAAGAAAGGGAAAGGGAAGCAGCAGACACGTACGCTGTAACTTACCATCAATATATCAATGGTAGAGTAAACATGTCTAAGGAGCACAGAAGGAGGTGTGTTGTTGAGACAGAAGGAATAGAGAATGGAAGAAATAAGGAAGCAAAAATTTCTTAAGATCCTGCTATGATCCAAGCCTTCCAGAAAGGGTTTCAGATATGTTAGCTCACCTAAATAGTAGATAAGGGCACCCAAATATCTTGACTTTTTATTTTCTGAAGAATATGACACTTGAGTTGAGCTTGAGAGAGTACTAGGGATATGCTAGAAGGACAATAAGAGTGGCCAGACCTTGAGATCACAATAGCACAGTTTGCTGGAGGTCACCATGTTGGGTGTGTGTGGAAGAGGGGGTTGACTTTTTTTAAATACAATATTTAAAGTATACAAAATTTATTATAAAATAATAGAAGAAATGCCTATGTTTCCGCCATTCAATTTAAGAAACAAAACTCTTCCAGACAGTTAAATCTTTCTTCGTTGCATAGCGAATCTCAAGCCAGCTCTTCATTCCTTACAGGCTCTCAGAAAGAATTCGGATGACCACAGTGGTCGAAGGCATTTTGGTAGAACAGGGCTTAGGATGCCTCACTTTCATGTCAGCTCTGGCTTTATAGATATATTTTTCAAATTGTGCAGCTAAAAGAAGCTTTAAACATATCCTTTTAGCCTAATACTATGAAAAACCACTTTAAAAGATGACAAACTCTCTTTCTCTAGAGGTTGTTAATAATAATACAAAAATTCTGATTTCCTAGCATGGTTTACGCATGGGGCTGCCTGCAGACAGGGCTTTGGTCTAAATGATTCTTCCATTCATTTCTCCTTATTTTAATCTTATTACTAAATCCCTAGGATTTAATGCCCTTCTGTTTGCTGTGAGAGCAGGCAAACTGAAGGGCCAGATAAAAATGGAAACTCCTCACCTTATTTTTTTTTTAAAGAGAAGAAAAAATATTAAATAGGATTTCATTTATTATACTAAAAAAAAACCCTATATAGTGGAGTCATGTCTACATAAGAAAAGAAGAATAAAGCATTGAAGTTTATTACCTAGATCATTCAAGCACTCTTCATATATATTTTTCTGTTCTCAATTATCTAGTAATTTCAAATGAACATAATTTTTGGTCACATTTAGCTGACTGATGGCTTCAAGTCTTTATTTGTTTGAGAGACAATTAACTTAATTTTTTTCTGGAACTACAAAACAAATGTACTTTACTTTGCCATTAAACTAAAGGGTATGGTGATAGTCATTGCAGAAATAATATATCTTCAGCACTTAATTTGCAATTGGCATGGCTGGCCATGTTGTAACAAATAATGGAGTGTTTACTTGCAAAATAGTTCCCTTCAGACAGAGGTACATATCCTACAGCCCCATTTTTCCCTGGCCCAAATTGTAGGAGTTCACAAGGGAGGAGCTGTCTGTCAGCAGGAGGAGGCTGTGAAATCTATTTTAAGTTGTTAATTAAAGGTGACATTTGGCCTTATGGTGAATCAAGCACCTGACTTCCACCAAATCAGCACAGTGAAGACATGTGCTCACCGAAAATATGATAACTATAGATACTGAAGGCCAGAGGGATGCTCAGTTTCTCACAAGTTTATATGAATTTTTTCAGGCCTTTTGTTCCAATGTTGACTCCAGAATATGTTACCCATGTCCACAAGAAGTCAATTCCAGGGATGGCTGATGCACTTTCTACCAGCTTTGATCAAATCATTTTGGTCTGTTGAGATCTGGGGAAATATATTGGTTTAGGAGCTAGGACAAGCAGGATTCAAGCCCTGACTCGAAGTTGATTGGGTGACCTTGAGTAGTTTATTTAATCACTACCATCTATGGTTTCTCTTATGCAAAGGGGGCTTAAATTCCTTTCTTATAAGCTTGTTGTGAAAATTAAATAAGATATGAACCATGCCCAGCTCTCAAGAAAACTTTGGGCAAGTTAATTAGTTCTCTGTGCTTAATTACTTCATCTTTAAAATGGGGATAGTATTAGTGCTTAGCTCAGAAAGTTTCCATGAGGATCAAATTAGTGTGTGTGTGTGTGTGTGTATGTATACATATATAGAGAGAGGGAGTGATCTAGATATATTAGTGTGTGTAAATAAATATATAGATATTTTCCGAATATATATGAAACATATATATCATATCTATAAATACCTCAAATGAATCTGTCATATAGTATGGGCTCAATAAAGGTAGCTAGAATTTTGTGGTAAATTATTATTAACACTCCATAAAATAAATTATTTTATTATTGTTAATAGTCTTGGTCTAAGAAAAAGAAGACCAAGATTGTATTTCTAGGTTAGCCAACAACTAATTTTTTAACCTACAGCAATTCTCTCCTTAGTAAATATTGCTCGAATAAACCCTGAGTTCCCTATTGCCCAAATATTTAGCATTATAGTATGTCTTTAACTCTGGTAGATGCTAGGAGTGTGAAGAAAAAGAACTATTTCTCCCCTTATCTAATATGGACGTGTCAGTTTTATAGGTTGAAATGGGTAGCCCCGTGTGTGTGCGTGTGTGTGTGTGTGGTGTATGGTGTGTGTGTGTGGTGTATGGTGTGTGTATGTGGTATGTGGAGGATGACATATGTGTATGGTGTGTGTAGTGCATCTGTGGTATGTGTGCTCTGTGATGTGTATGTAAGAAGTGGTCCTGAAGAGCAGCTATAGAAACAATTCATTCTGGTGAGGGCTACATCTAAGAAAGATTTTAAAAATGTAAACATTGGCCAGGCGCGGTGGCTCACACCTGTAATCCCAGCACTTTGGGAGGCCGAGATGGCCGGATCACGAGGTCAGGAGATCGAGACCATCCTGGCTAACACGGTGAAACCACATCTCTACTAAAAATACAAAAAAAAAGATTAATGCTACCGGGCATGGTGGCAGGCGCCTGTAGTCCCAGTTATTCGGGAGGCGGAGGCAGGAGAATGGCGTGAACCCAGGGGGTGGAGCTTGCAGTGAGAAGAGATCGTGCCACTGCACTCTAGCCTGGGTGACAGAGCAAGACTCCTTCTCAAAAAAAAAAAAAAAAAAAAAAATGTAAACACTATTTGCAAGGAGTTCAACTCTCAGACTAGCAGAACTTCATGCAGATATTAATCAATTTCCTTTCCAATGGAATTCCTACTGTCAGAGATAGAGAAGTACTGTTAACCCCATAGTCATAGCACCAAAGGCTCCATTGCACCACTTTAAACATTGGCAATAATTCAGAAGTCAGAGGATTTAAACGTTTAATTCCTAAAGAAAGACTGCCCTCTAATCTTCACAGATAACTCAGAATTGGTGGAGATATTCCTATTGTTTGGGTGAGGGACAAAGGACAAGATGGAGGAAGGTGAACAAGAAGGCACAATTCATGTTGCTTCTGGGTTCTTCCTCACCAACTTTCCCGTGCACAGGAAAATGCAGCCGGCGCCCAGGAAGATGCATATCAACCGAGCATGCACCAGGTGACGTCAATCCGAAGAGATCCAGTTCCATCACTGGAGGCCTCCCAGCCATATGTTTCTTGTACGACCAAACAGAATATAATTGTAAAAACTACTGGCAAGAAACCAACCTAGGGTGTCCATGCAATTACTGCAAAATCCATCCTTTGTATGACTTCAATGCACAATCCCAACATAAGAATGTTTCAAAGCCCTTCACCAGGAACATATAGTCTTATTATTAATGATCCCTGGGACCCTCGGTGGGCCCAGGAAGTTAAAGGTGGACTATATTCATCATCTGTTTCCTCATATCCCACCGCAACCATCCAGCGAGTATACGTACAGCAAGTACATCTCCCTAAAGGTGTACAGGCCCTACAGAATTTAACCTCAGCCACAAAATCTCATGAACAAAAACTACAGAAGCTGTTAAGCCCCCTAACAATGAGGACCCATTCTCATGGTTAACACTTATTCGCCAAGGACTTGACTTAACCCAGGCTGCCGGAGTAAAAAACCTCTCCCATTTCTTCCTTTGTGCTGCACTCGGAAAAGCTCCCTTAGTGGCAGTCCCTCTACCAACTGCTTTCAATATCACCACTGACTCTACCAGCTCCTCTCAAGCAACATCCTTGCCTCAAGTCCCATTATACCACAATCCACAGAGTCAAACCCTTCCTTTTTTCTACTCTACTCCAAATTCTTCATGGTGTAATTGCACTCAAGCTCCCAACGGAACCCAGACAGCCCCCATTGGCGGCTACTTCTGGTGTAACCAAACTTTATCTAAAATTCTTAACCCCACCTCCATCACCCAATCCCTTTGCGTCCCGGTGTCTTTAGTGCCTAGCTTAACCCTATATAGTGAAGGGGAATCGTCTGAACTAGCTTCCCAGCTTACCACTCCCAGCAATAAAATCCAAAAGTGGGCCGTTTTTCTTCCCTTAGTCATCAGGGTTTCCCTAGCATCATCCCTGATAGCCTCAGGACTTGGGACAGGGGCACTCGCCCACTCAATTCAGTCCACACGGGCTCTCTCCACTCAGGTCCAGGAAGCCATAGAGGCTTCAGCTGAAAGCCTGGCCTCTTTACAGCATCAGATTACCTCAGTGGCCCAGGTAGCAGCACAAAATAGGCGAGCATTAGATCTTCTTACTGCTGAAAAAGGAGGAACATGCCTCTTCCTAGGAGAAGAGTGTTGCTATTATATAAACGAATCAGGCCTGGTTGACACCAACATCCAAACATTAAACAAAATCAAAAAGGAGCTTCAACAATTTAACGCCCCTTTAACCCCTGGACCACCGGTATGGCTGCTGCCTGTAGTACAGCAGATGCTTCCATTCCTAATTCCCACACTAATCCTCTGCCTTATGTTATGTCTTGCTCCCATTCTAATAAAATTTCTCCGAGCCAGGGTTCAAGAGTCACCTTCAACCAAATGCTCCTGCATCCCTACACCCAACGCCAACCTCAGACCCTAACTATGCCCCCTAAGAGCAGGAAGCAGCCAAACAGACAACGGCGCCCCAAATTCTTATAATCAATAAGAGGGTTGGACTGTTTGGGTGAGGGACAAAGGACAAGATGGAGGAAGGTGAACAAGAAGGCACAATCCATGTTGCTTCCGGGTTCTTCCTCACCAACTTTCCCGCGCATGGGAAAATGCAGCCCACGCCTGGGAAGATGCAGATCAACCGAGCATGCGCCAGGTGACGTCAATCTGAAGGGATCGAAACTTATCCAGCCACGCCTATGGAGGCACCCCTATCACACCCTTATCCCGCCCACTGTCCTCCCCCTTCCAGTACCAATGCATAAAAGTCCGCTGCCGGCAGGAGCCGGCATGACTTCTTCGGCCCCTGCATTCGTGGACGGGAGAACCTCACCGGAGAGGGCTGGCGCGACTTCCCTGGCCCCCCACACCTGAGGACTGGAGAACCTCGCTCAAGAGTGTGTGCATATTTGCAATAAAGGGCTGCCGCTTTCTTATGTACTTTGGCCTCATGTTTAACTACTTAGCTCTCCTAAATTAAGTTACATTAAATTAAATCAAGACACCTATAGCCTCTCCTTTAGTCATAGGAAAGTTCTTCGATGGTCATAAAGTTTTACATGATGACTCTATATATCATCTCTGAAAATATTTTTAATGTATTCAAAGGGATATGGTTTCCCTCAGTGAACATTCAAAATGCTCACAAACAAGAGAATTTCTTTAATACATTTTGAAGCAGGTAGCAGCCTGCCTTTTCTGCTTTCCAAATCACATTTTGCTTCTTAGACTTTCCTTTTGCTTTTCTGTCTCCTACAGTCAACATTAGGGCCTTCTACCTGCCAAGGAACCACCCATTGTACCTCTCTCTACCAGTGCCTCTGCCTCACCCCTGGCCCTGCCTTGGCCTGGCTCTCTCACATTCAAGTTGAGCACTTTTTTCCATTTGACTCTACTAAATCAGCTCTACACTTTCTCCTCATCTATATAATCAAATGACCCAGAACAGCTATTCCACCTAGATACCAACCATATATTTTATCTACATACCACTTACCATGCTGCATACTGTCTGTAAGAACCTGCCCTAAGCACTGGCAGCATAGACTCATGTTGAGATGACTTTTCAGCCTTGTCCTCAAGAAGCTTGAAATTTAGTTGGGGAAATAGGAAACAAATGAGTTAAATTATTTAGAGAAATGAGGAAAACAATTGAAAAAGAGAGAATGGAAAAGAATAGAAACACTTGCTTCTAAGTTTCTTATGAAAAATAGTATTTAGGAGGCTTCTCTCAATAAAAAAAGAAACCAATGAAACTATATTATTAATGATAATATTAACCAAAAATCAAATTCTGTAAAACACTTTTAAAAAGTCTATTCTGAGTCTATATGAGTGACCACGGCCCAGGGAAACACAAATCCAAGAAGCCATTAATAAGTGACATAGTCCAACTACATTTTGGCTTTATATATTTCAGGGAGGTAGGAGTTACAGGCAAAGACATAAACCAATACCTGGAAGGCATACATTGGTTTGGCCTGAAAAGGTGGGCTATCTTGAAGTGGGGCTTTCAGGTTATAGGTGAATTGAGAGATTCTTTAATTTACAATAGGATAAAGGAGTAAGGCTCTGTCTAAAACTTGGAGTCAGCAGAAAGGAATGTTTTAAGTTAATATAGGGATGTTATGTGGCAAGGATCATGGCCTGCGGGTGTGACTTGATTCTTGACTTGCATGGCCTTAGTTCTTGTGTATCATTTGTTATCTTATTCCCACAAAGAGTCTCTTTTGTCAGCCTTATGATTGCTGTTTTAACATTAATAATAGTCAGTAGTTGTGCCTAAACTCCAAAAGAGAAGGGGCATAATGAGGTGTGTTCAATCTGCTTTCCTTCAGGTCCAGGAATTCAGTTTTTATGGTTTCTCTGGGGTCCCATTTGGCTAAGAGAAGGTCTGTTCAGCAGGTAAGGGCTTTCAATTTTAAATTTAGTTTATAATAATTTTCAATTCAGTCCAAAAAGCCCTACTTAAACATGAAATGCCTATAATCTAACACTTCTGTATTATTTTAGCTATACCTAATCACCACAAAACTTTGCTAAGGAAAATATATTAGAAATGTTAAATGGAAATTCCTAATAACTAAAAACATTATGAGTACCTAAAAAATGTTAGCACTTCACTGGAAAGTAGGACAAACAAGGGTTTCTCCTCAGAGTGAGGAGAGCAAGTTATAAACTACAGGAATCCAGGGACCTATTCACTTACTATCTGCATAAGAATAAGAGAAAGCTTCTTTTAATTTGCATAAAGAATGACACTTCTAAGGTCAATCACTCCCCAGGTGATCAGAACTAGAGAAAAAAGAAAAGAAAGGATTGCCCCTTTGAGGGTGCAGGAATTCAATGCAAAAGAACAAGTCATTCATAAGTCAAGGGCTCCCCAAATATGGAACTGCAGGTGAATGTAATAAATAATTGTGCCCTCATCTGTATAATGAGCGTTCTGAAGGAGATGACTTCCACTCTTCCTCTCAGGTCTCCTATACTAGTTCTTTTTGCAGAGTATTGCCTGAAATAGCTGATAATTATTTATCTATTACAGGGTATTTTTAAAATAATTGATATAGATCTTCCATGCTGTATGAGTTGAGAATAAGGAGCCATCTTATTTATATTAGATTTCAAATGTATTCATGGGCAAGAAGAGGAGTGAACTGAGTCTTGTGGGGGTCAATAGCACGTACATATTTGGAGTGGAAGCTACAAGGAATTTCTGTGAGGGCAACCACAGGAACCAAGGTTTGGGGAAACATCGAAGGAAAATTCAAACTGCAGCAGAGAACTCAAGAGAAGTTGCAAGAAAAGAGCCTGTGGGGGCATCTGGAAAGGGAGGGAGTTCTACTTATGGGAGAGCTGCTGATAGAGAGAGATCTTGCCAACATTATAGATGGTTTTGCACTACAGAAGTCAGTAATGTGACAATTTCAAACAGAGGAGGCAATTCAGACAATTTTTCTTCCTCAAACTACACCATACAAGGTATGCTGTTATTAAAAGATGATTTTTAAAAAGTGGTAAAATCATGATTTCCATACAGATAGGAAAATTAACATATGCTAAAGACTTTATGTAACTCTGTTAATGAGGCAACTGGTAAGATATTACAACTAGTTCAACAGCATTTTAGATCTAGAATACTAAAATGCATATATAAATGGTTTCTACTGCATTGCAAAGGGAAGACTGTTGACAGAATTTGCATGTTCGTAGACAAGGCTTCTTTGGTATTGTTATCAGCTACAATTCATAGAAATGTAAACTAGCTTAAAGACAATGAAAAACTGGAATCAGGTAACCTAAAAAGGTAGGATCTTAACAATGCATAGTTTCCTTTGAAAACTTTGCAACTCTATTTTAAAAATACGCTCTGTTTACAATACTGGAACCTGCTCTGAAAAGCTCTTATTTCAATTCTCCATCCATAGACCTAGGTCTCCAGCATAGAATTTATAATATCAAGACCATAATTGCTAACCTTTTTCAATTACCCACTAGTTTCTTTATTTTTAAATATAAATAAATGTCAAAGCTTTTTGGGAAATTGCTCTGACAGTAAAACAGAGCAGAGATAAGTGTATTGGATAACAGATCCCGTCAGAAATGGAGAAATAAGGCCAATTGGGGAGAAGCAGGACATGAAGGGAAGGACAACCATGATGAATTTGTAAGGGAGTAACATCTAATCTGGAGCTGGAAGGATGAGTATCCAGGAGGGAAATCAGGAAAGCCAGCTGGGGCTAACCAAAGAGAACAAAGTTTTAAAGGTCCCAGAGTAAATGAGATTATGAACCAAAGGAAGAATTTGTATAACGTTGTAGGTATATAGACATAGCTGAGGAATAGGAAGAAAGAACAAAAAAAGGGTCAAAACGAAACCATTTTTTTTTTTTTTTTTTTTTTTTAGAGCAAACTATATTCAAAACAGAGCTCTCTCTCATTATAATTGAACTGGTATTTTTCTAAAGTGTAACACTGATATTAAGGGACATTTTCCTGGAGGAGTTATGGAAGAGATGAAGGAATCACTGGCATTGATCACATAAGTGATCCAAAATAAGCAGTCAATGTTTGCAATTCAATAAAACCATTGGACAACTCAAGGGAAAAAGAATCAATTATTTAACAGAATTTGGCCTCTTATGTCTGTTATAAGATGAAACCCTTAGCTATTTGCTTGAAAATTAAATAAAAAGTCACATCTAGATTTAAATTGTCTACACTTACTAGATTTCTGAAGTCAAAAAAAAAATGCTAGAATTTTTCTAATAAATAAGAAACCTGAGGTTCCAAAGGGAAGTAATTTGCCAAAGTCATATACCCAGATAGTAAGAAGTTACTAGACTTCTAGTCTCATACATCTATTGCAAATTCTGTCTACTACTAAGGAAAACACTGCATTAAAGAACTTTAATATTTTTGTAGGGGATCTCACAGTCTTTACTATTTTCATGTGACTATATACCTCTAAGTCAAGAAAGGCTATGAAACATTCCCTATGTGCTTTGACTATTGAATAAATAGAGGGACTAATGTTCTTGAATGCACACACACATATTGGAAAATGTTTCATGCTATGTTACCTTATGTATGCTGTCATATTTGTTCTTAATTTTCTTATATGTGGATTGATACTAGTTGTCTTCTGCAAACAAAGATCATAATAATAAGTATTAATTAATATGTTGGTTATAGTAGCAGATTAATATTCTAAGAAATAGAGCAAATTAATAGTAAGGTACAAAAACAGCACTACTAACCCCCACCATCAGGGCTTTTCCCATGAGTTATAGTCAAGTTAAGCAAACAGGCAGCCCTGAACTTCAAGCCATGGCTGATCAGAGTTAAAGATGATGAACAGAGATTATGGCAAAATAACATAAAACACTCACTTTTCATCAATTTATAAAATCAACACATGCCTGGCCTCCAAATTGTCTTTCATTCTGATTGGTTTTTGTCCTATAAGAATAAGAATATTGAATACAGCCAAAATCATTTACTATGTGCCGGCACACTTTGAAGCACTTTTCAACCAATTAAGCATTCATTCTACAGAAAAGTCCTATGAGTTAAATGCAAACATTTTCAACTGTATTATTATATATAGATGGGGAAGCTGGTGCTGAAGTAAATTGCTGACTGTGGACCCAAGATTTAAAGACCAGGAGCCCTGTCCTTATATATAACATTCTTATTCCCACTAAGCCATCTTCAAACATGATACCCTTATCATACCTCCAGAAAAGCAAACTAAATCTCATTCACACTGAAGTTGGGAGGATTAACAATGATGTGAGGTTGGAAACCAATACCTTCAAGCCTTCATGTAGGAAGAAGGCTGAATCAGCCCTCAGAAACACAAGGCAAAGGAGAGTATTTCTTATGGGAAGGTCTGGTTTTGGATGGGATAGAAATATACAGGGATAGAGAGAAAGTGCCAGAGATACCTTTTGTCCTTAGAATAAAAGTTTTATAGAAACTGCTGCTCTCTTCAACACCAATAAACAAGCCAAATAACTCAATTCCAATTTTTTTTTTTTTGCAATAGACAGACCTAGGCACTGCCCTCTTCCTCAAGTCAGCAGGTAATAAGCACACAGCATTTCTACTTTCCGTATCTAATCGTGATGTTTAGGCTGACAGCAAAAGTGCCAGGTACTGTCAGTTGTGATCACAGTCACCAAACTGGAGAACATGAACTGAGACCCTGACACTGACCAAACTTGAGACAGCAGCTGCTTCACATCTCTACCACGCAGACGCCGTTGCACAGCAGTAGTACTTGGGAGTTAAAAGCAGTCATGCTCCTCTGGTTCATCTTGCATCCTGTGTTGTCCACATTGCACCCCTGTCCCTTTCCATTTATCACAACAGTCATGACGAAGAGATGTGTTATTTTTTTCACTGCTTTAACCTGTCTCAGAAATGCTGACCTTGTCAAGGCAAGTCCTTCCCACATCTTTTTCTTGACATTTATTTATTTTTTTAATTCCAGCTGACAGAACAAAGTGTTAGGTACAAACTTAATAGATACTCAAATCAGTTGTTCCCAGAATAATTTTTTTGCCAATTAGGCAATTATTTTATGTTATATGGATGGGGGGAAGGATAAATGACACTTCAATTATAGGGTAAAATTAAAAAAGACAAGTCAATTAATACTTGACTTCAATATTCATTTATAAAATAACCGGGGCTGTGTGTATGTCCTCTTCATCCTCATTCATACCCACTGGAGAATGAAAAATAAGGGAATGCAGGTGTGTTCAGACTCAAGAATACACACTGGGGCCTAGAGTAAATAATTGATGATCTTGAAAAGAGCATATCCACAGTGGAGAGAATGAACAAACACTTGCTTGGTTTATAGATATCTTTCCCTTAGACTTCAAACATACTTTTCCTTTGCTTTTGATTTCTTGGATTTTTAAAATGATTTTCATGGTGTTACTGAATATACTAGTTTCCTATTGCCGTTGTGAAAAATTACCAAAAACTGTGTGGTTAAAACAACAGAAATTTATTATCTTACAGTTCTGGAGTTCAGAAGTCCTAAATGGGTCTTATGGGCTAAAATCATGTCAGCAGAGCTACATTCCTTCTGGAGGCTATTTTCCATATCCTAGATGCTGCTTACATTCTTACGCTTAGGGCCTTTTCCTCTCTCTCTTAAACTTATCTCTCCAACCTCAGCTTCCATTGTCAAATCTCCTATTTGATTCTAACCTTCTAACTTCCTCTTAAAAGGACACTTGTGGTTAAACTAAACCCCCACCCAGATGATTCAGGAAAATCTCCCATTCTCAGATCCTTTCACTTAATTATATCCGCAGTTTCTTTTGCCATGAAAGGTGACATATTCACAAGTTCTGGAGATTAAGACAGAGATATCTTTGGAGACCTTTTTTTTTTTTTTTCTTTTTACCACAGTGACTTCCTTTCAGTTTTCACCAAAAAATTGCTCGCTTATTTTATGCAATGTGCCAGTATGCTGTCCCTCTATCCCCCTCTTCTGCTCAGCTCTGTAACATAGAAAGCTATACCTCCAAGCCCCTTTGCCATTCTAGCTTCTAGGTAGGTTTTACTACAGAGTGGGAAGCAATGGTGTAAGATTAAAGGACTTGATGAAGGGAGAAGTCAAGATATATTTCCCCTTCTCTCTGTTTCCTGTGGTGTATCCTGGTGTTGGCTGCATCTTCTCCATCTCTGAAGAATACCCCCATTATGTACTCACATGATATCAGCCGCCCCTGCTTTTGCCAGATAATACTGTTGCTTCTCTTGCTGTAGGATTTGTGGCACCTTCTTGAGAGTTTATAATCTCTTGTATCCCAATCTTAGTATGACTTCTTAGCTCTTTCATTACCTGTACTAATCTCTAGTTAAATACCTCAGAAACAGAGTCGTTTCTGTTTTACTAGCCAAACCCTGACTTCCATGCCAATCCAGGCAGAGTCTAAATCAGTGAATTTACCCAGGGATTAATCACCCCTGAGAATGGGGACCATGGAGACTCTGCTTCCCCCTTATACACAAAGCTGGCAAACATTACCCAGCCACGCGTAGAAGCAGTACATGGTAAGGCTCAGGCTCCTTTGTATTCATGCCAGTTCTTCCTTATATGTCTCTACAATCATGCTCATAAACAACACATGAAATAAACACGCTATATTTTGATCTGTCATATTCTCTGGATTCTGCAAGGTGGCTCGGAAATACCAGAACTGGTTTACCACAATTTAAATGAAATCACTTCATCTGATGGCTGTGTGGGAAATGCTGGAGTCCTGTCTCACGTCTCTGAGTCTACCTACTTACCCAGAATTTCCTCAACTATAACAGGCATAGGGATCACTCTGAAGGGGGGAAAAAAAAGGCCCTCATGGATGTTGAAAGCATTTTTTTCATTAGAGTCAAGGCCAAAGTTCTCCAAGGCAAACCAAAGCAGTCACTGAGGTGTATAATTATGCAACATTCTCAACATGGAGACAGACATTCTTAAATTAACTCTGACTTCCTGGCCTAATTCCCTCTTTTGGCATCCATATCGGTAATTTGAAGTCTTGTAATGTAACACTTTGTAGAGCTAGACTTTAAAGGGAGGTGATTCCTCTAGTTAGTGGATTTTGCTTCAGCCAGATAGTCAAACGTGGTACATGCTACGATTAGGAGTACTGAGCTTTCTCTGATGTCTACATTATCAGCAAAATTAAAAGTCATGGTACAACCATAGTTCCTGTCTTTTTAAGCACCATCTGAAAGAAGGTAGCCTTTACTAATATGTTGTAAATCTGCCTAAAATTGTCATTTCCCAAAGGTACTCTGGCAAATAACTTAAATATATCTTATCAAAATAGTAAATCTTTCACGGAGTACAGGAATACCTTATTTTATTGCACTTCACTTTATTGTACTTCAAAATATTAGGGATTTTTTACAAATTGAAGATTTGTGGCAACCTTACATCAAGTAAGTCTATCATTGCCATTTTTACAACAGCACATGCTCAATTACTGTCTGTGTCATATTTTGGTAATTTTCAATATTTCAAACATTTTCATTGTTTTTATTTATGTTATGGTGACTAGTGATCAGGAATCGTTGATGTTGGTATTGTCATTGTTTTAGGGCCCCACAAACTGCACCCATATAACATGGCAAATGTAATAAATGTTGTATATCTTCTGACCATTTCACCAACTGGCTGTTTCACTATCTCTCTTCCTTGTCTCAGGCCTTGCTATTATCTGAGGTACAAAAATATTGAAAACAGTCAAATTAGTAACCCTACGA
Organism: Piliocolobus tephrosceles; assembly: GCF_002776525.5. Lineage (NCBI taxonomy): Eukaryota > Metazoa > Chordata > Mammalia > Primates > Cercopithecidae > Piliocolobus > Piliocolobus tephrosceles. The sequence goes on along the minus strand of NC_045448.1, from coordinate 81,728,818 downwards.
TGGCCTCCACAAAATGTTTAAGTGAAAGGAGTCATCGCGTATCTCCCACGTTAAATCTAAAGCTATAAATGATTAAGCTTAGTGAGGAAGGCACATTGAAAGTTGAGATAGGCCTATTGCACCAAACAGCACAGTTGGGACTGCAAAGGAAAAGTTCTTGAAGGAAATCAGAAGTGATACTCCAGTGAACACTCAAATGATAAGAGAAACAGCCTTATTGCTGATATGAAAAATATTTTAGTGATCTAGATAGATCGAACAAGCCAAAACATTGCCTTGAGCCAAAGTCTAATGTAGGTCAAAGTCCTAACTCTCTTCAACTCTATAAAAACTGAGAGAGGTGAGGAAGCTGCAAAAGAAAAGTTTGAAGCTAGCAGAGGTTGGTTCATGAGGGTTACAGAAATAAATCATCTCTACAACATAAAAGTGCAAGGTGAAGCAGTAAGGTTGGTGTAAAAACTGCAGCAAGTTATCCAGAAGATCTAAGTAAAATCATTGATGAAGGTAACTACACTAAACAACAGATCTTCAGTGTAGACAAAACAGCTCTGTATTGGAAAAGGCTGTCATCTAGGACCTTCCTAGCTAGAGACAAGTCAATGCCTAGCTTCAACATTTCAAAGGACAGGTTGACTCTCTGGTTAGGGGCTCCTGCAGCTGGGCGATTTCAAATTAAAGCCAATCCTCATTTACCATTTTGAAAATCCTAGGGCCCTTCAGATTATGCTAAATCTACTCTGCCTTTATGCTCTATAAATGGAATAACAAAGCATGAGTGACAGCACATCTGTCTATAGCATGGTTTACTGAATGGTTTAAGCCTATTGCTTAGGCCTACCACTTAAAAAATAAATACAAAAAAAAAAAGATTTTTTCAGAAGATTATGCTCATTGGCCAGGCATTTTGTTACCCAAGGGCTCTCATGGAGATGTACATGATTAGTGTTGTTTCTGTGCCTGCTACCATAACATACATTCTGTAGCCCAGATCAAGGAGTAATGCTGACTTTCAAGTCCTATTATTTAAGAAATGCATTTCGTAAGGCAATAACTGCAAAACACAGTGATCCCTCTGATGGATCTGAGCAAAACTGAAAATCTGGGAAGGATTTACCATTCTAAATGCCACGAAGAACATTTGTGATTCATGGGAGGTCAAAATGTCAGCGTTAACAAGTGTTTGCAAGAAGTTGATTTCAACTCTCATGGAGTACCCTGAGGCGTTCACGACTTCAGTGAAGGAAGTACCTGCACATGTGGTAGAAATAGCAAGAAAACTGGAATTCAAAGTGGAGCCTGAAGATGTGAATACATTACTGCAATCTCATAATAAAACTTGAAATGGAGAGGAGTTGCTTCTTATGGTTAAACAAAGAAAGTAGTCTCTTGAAATGGAGTCCTCTTCTGGTGAAGACGCTGTAAACATTGGCGAAATGACAAGACAGGATTTACTGTATTACATAAACAGAGTCGGTAAAGCAGTGGCAAAGGTTGAGATTATTTATTTCAACTTTGAAAGAATTTCTATTTTGGAAAACATGCTATCAAACAGCATCATATGCTACAGAAAATTTTTTTGAAAAGAAGAATCAATCAATGCAGCAAATTTCATCGTTGTCTTATTTTAAGAAATTGCCACAGCCACCCTAACCTCCAGCAGCCACCACCCTAATTAATCAGCAGCCATCAACATTGAGGTCAGACTCTCCAACAACAGCAGGATTATGACTCCTGAAAGCTTAGATAATTGCTAGCATTTTTAAGCAATAACATGTTTTTTATATAAGGTGTGTCTTTTTGGTTAGACATAATGCTATCACATACTTAATAGACTATAATACAGTGAAACATAACTTTTTTTTTTCTTTTTTTTAGAGACAGGTCTCACTTTGTTCTCCAGCCTAGAGTGCAGTGGCACAATCATAGCTAACGGTAAACTTCAACTCCTGGGCTCAAGCAATCCTCCTCCCTCAGCCTTCTGAGTAGCTAGGATTATAGACATGTGTCACCCTGTCTGGCTAATTTTAAAAAATTTTGTAGAGATGGTGTCTTGCTGTGTTGCCCTGGCTGGTCTTGAACTTCTGACGTCAAGTGATCCTCCTGCCTCAGCCTCCTAAAGGCCTGGGATTATAAGCACGACCACTGAACCTGGCTAATAATAACTTCTAAATGCACTGGGAAACCAAAAAAAAAAAAAAAAAAAAAAAAAAAAAAAATGCATGCAACTCACTTTATTGTAATATTTACTTTATTGCAGTGGTCTAGAACTGGACCTGCAATATCTTGGAGTCATGCCTGTATATCTTTACATCATCCCATATTTCTCAGAGGTTTGCTTCATTTTCTTTTCTTTTTTTTTTTTTTTTTGAATTCTTTGTTCTTTATTTTTGACTTATGGTTTGATTTGAAGGAGTGGCTATCAAGCTCTGAAATTTTTAAAAGTTTGAAGGTCCAGCATTTTTGCTCTGAAAAATGCTAGCAATCATCTAAGCCTTTAGGATTCATAATCTTGTTGTTGATGGAGGGTCTGACTTCCATGTTGATGGCTGCAGTGTTCACATCTGTAATGCATTATAAAAAAGATATCTCAGAGATAAAGACTCACTCTCCTTGCCTATTTTTAGAAATTTAGTCATTAAAGGTGGAGGAGGAAGAGGAAGAGGAGGAGAGGCAGGGGGAAAGTAGGAGGAAAAAGAAGACACATAAACAAAAGAGATCATGATAAATAAAGATGGCTGACTACATGTAGCCAAGAAATGCCTATACCACACAGATAAAATGAAACATCAAATAAATCATCACACTTTGAAAAGATCTTTGGAGAGGAATATTGAAAGTCAATAGAGAGGCAACAGAAACACTGAGGTTGAAGAGGGAGAAAGTTGGGAAGCCTGCACAGAGTCACCAAGTGCCGGACTAGCTTCTGCTTCAGAACAGGATCTAAGGAAGGGGTGAGTGAAAGAACTCTGAGGTACCACCCTACACCACCGACCTCTGGGATCTGAGCTACAAGAGCCCTCACAACCCAGACAGACATTTGAATTGTCAGGAGGAACTGCCCAGAGGGCAGGCAGAGGCAGAGCTAGAACCTTCATGGAACTCAGGTTTCACACTCAGGGCAGCTGCAACAAAATGCAACCATAGGTGCCCATCTCCCAAGACTCTCCATCTTGCTCTGAATGACTCTAGCCCCTGCTGACTGCTAAGCTTGGAGAAAGCATTACTGCCTTTCCCATGGAACCATGACACAACTGATCAACACAGCCCCTTGTCCTCCAGAGCCTCCCACAGCCTGTGCCCGGCCACTCCTACCAGAGCATGCAGATGGAACAGACTCTACTCCCCTGCCTGAGGGTTTCACCTGCAGCCTGGGAGCAGTTCTGCAACTCCAGCACAGCCTCTGCTCAACCCCAAAGGACCAGAAAACAAAGCTGAAGGCCCGGCCTCAATCCACCAGGGTTCGAGCACACACTCAGCAGTATTGAACTGGGATCTGTGACCTGAGCATGAATCAGGGAGGAGCCTACACCCTCGGAACACTGAGAAGAGTGAGACACAGGTTTCTGTGCTGGTATGAAAACTGGGCCTGCCTCCCACTGCAAGACTTGTCCAGTAAGGGCATAGCCTGTCAGATGGCTGCAGCTACCACCTGAGAGAACACTGTGGCTCAGAGCACCTAACAGTTCAGGTATCTGGGTGCAAAAGTCTTGGAAAAAAAACTAGCTGCTCAGGCATGCCCCAGGGGTAGACACTGGAAGGAGGTTCAGTTGGGGGAGTAGAAGCTAGATGGTCCCCACATCTGTCTGCTGGGCAGAAAACCATGGGCCATAAGTATCATACCAGCAGTACAGCCATGGCATCATCACCCTGCCCAGGGAGTCATCTGTCTTTGACACACTGCATCAGCAGACTACTCACAGACATACTCCACAACCTGCTCTGACTCTGCCAACCACAGAGGACCAGCAAGTTCCCAGAGAATTGCAGATCTCCTGGTGAAAATATCTTTGGCTCACGTTTCCCCTAAGGGAGAAGGGTGTGCAGCCTTCTAGGGCCCACTTTGGGGCTGAGGAGACATGGCCACAGTTGCAGTGAATGGAGGGGTCTCATTTAAGGCAAAGGGATAATCTCTCTCCCCCAGTCCCCCATCTCCCCCTTCCCAAAGCACTGCTGTGAACACACTGAAATATAAAAGAGGGGTGCAGTTGAGTGAGAAATATATCTTGACTTCTCCCTTCATCAAGTCCTTTAATCTTACACCATTGCTTCCCACTCTGTAGTAAAACCTACCTAGAAGCTATCTGTTGGTCCTTATTCTTGAATACCATTTACTGGATTGCACCCTGATTACACCACCAAACAGAAATAAATTATTTCATCACACATCACCTGTGAAAGCCAGGTCAGGAAACTAGCCACAACTAAGAAGCCAGTACAAAGCCTTGGCCCTCCAAAAGCACCCAGAAATAAAGCGGATCAACTATACCCAACATATACAACAGTCAAATCTTCAAAGGAATAAATGGAATATAAACCAAAAAGCCCCATCCAAAAGACAGCGATTTCAAAAAGATAAAGAAACACCAGCTCTCTCAGATGATAAATAATCAGGATCAGAATGCTGGCAATTCAGAAAGTGAGTGCTTTCTCGTCTCCAAAGGATTTCACTAGTTTCCCAGCAGTGGGACCTAACCAAATTGAAATGTCTGAAATGACAGACATATAATTCAGAACCTAGATATCAGAGAAGCTCAATGAGATTCAAGAGAAAGTTGAAACCCAATGCAAGGATGCTAATAAAATAATACAAAACTTGAAAGACAACATATTCATTTTAAGAAAGAACCAAACTGAACTTCCGGAATTGAAAATTTTACTACAGAAATGTCAAAATACAGTTGTAAGCCTTAATAACAGACTCGACCAAGCTGAGGGAAAAATTTTAGAGCTCAATGACCTGTCCTTCAAAGTAACCCATCAGACAAAAATAAGGAAAATGGAATTCTAAAAGATGAAAAAAATCTCTGAGAAAGGTGCTGTAAATGCTTCAAGCTTATTGTTAAAGTAAATTAATATGGAGTCCTGGACTGAAGAATTCTGGAGCAGACAAAACCAATTAGACCTCAAAAGTCACCTTAACCTTGCTATTACAGATTTGCAAACAGAAGTAAACTTAAACTCTTTCTTGTAAATGCCTACATTAAAGAAAAATGAAACTTAAGGTTGGCTTTCTAGCAGGATAAGCCAAATAAGGAAATTGTGTAACTATACATCAAATAATGGGTTCACTTTCATGTTTACACTATAAAAGCCTTCCCCTTGCATTTCCTTAGCACAGACCACAGCCATCTTGAGTTTGGAGTTGCCTGATTCATGAAGTACTGTTTGCACGAATAAATTCTTTACAATTTTAAATTTTATTGTGCCTTAATTTACCTTTAAATATGACCCAATATCCATTGCAAAGCTTGAGGAGAGCTGGTACTTACTGCAGTCAACTGTCTTCTTGTCATCGTCTTTCACTGTATCAAGTTTCCCAGTATAATCTTGTATGTAACTTTCAACATTCAAACAAGAAAACAAAAGAAATTTTGTCACAGCTGTTCCAGATAAAATAGACAAGCTGGCTTGTCTATTTTGAGAATTTGAATTTGAGAGGCACAAAAGAAAACCAAGTTACCTGAGAATTTGTGGCGGATTAACTTTATTCCTCCTACTCGCAATAATGAATCTCCAACTTAATGTCACACTTGGGCAATTACCCACAAGCATCACAATATTGAATGGAATAGTGTTAAGGAAACTTGAACTGAGAATATTGCCTTTGCTGATTAATTTAAAGTGGAGCCATACAAGTGAAGCTGAGGGAATGAGTGCTCTTCAGTGTTGCATTTACATTTCAGAACACTGTAAGCCTTTCTCAGCCAGTGATGTTCAAAACCTGAAGTTAGCATGTAGAAACTGCAGAAATGTTGGTTTTATATATAAGGATAAGAAGGTAGAAAGTGACTATGTATCTAGAATATAGTAGGCACCTAAAAAGTGTTTGTTGATTTAATTTACAAATAAGTTTATGTATTTTTTCTTTCTTTCTTTCTTTTTTTTTTTTTTTTTTTTTGGGACAGAGTCTTGCTCCATTGCTCAGACTGGAGTGCAATGGCGCAATCTCCGCTCACTGCAACCTCCGTCTCCTGGGTTCAAGCGATTCTCATGCCTCAGCCTCCTAGTAGCTGGGATTACAGGTGTGCACCATCACAACTGGTTAATTTTTGTATTTTTACTAGAGACAGGGTTTTGCCATGTTGGCCAGGCTGGTCTCCAACTCCTGACCTCAGGTGATCGGTGCACCCACCTTGGCCACCCAAAGTGCTGGGATTACAGGCATGAGCCATGGCACCTAGTCATAAGTTTATAATTTAGTGATACTGTATTAGAATTTTTCATTTCCATATAAATCATTTTACTTCATTCATCTGTGAATTTTTTATTTTTTCCATTTGTACTAAGTAAAACATTTTAACCATAGAAAAAATGTAAAAAATAAGGAAAGAAAAAGAAAATGACTTACAAATCTATCATACAGAGATAACCACTGTTAACATTCTGTTACATTTCCTTCTAGGGCTGCATTCTTGTTCAGTAACAAACTATTTTTAATTTTAACAATTGTGAGTGAATACTATATTTGAAGTTCCCATAGAAAATCCATTAGAGAAGGCAATTTTTTTTGAATTTTTGTTGTTTCCCTTTGAATTTTTTTGTTTAATCTTGTTTGTTTCAATTTTCAGAAAATTTTGTAATAATTTTTTATCAAGTTTGAACAGTATGACATTTGGATGTAGTTGAGAATTGTACTTAATTTACAAATTAATTTGAGTTATAATTGCATTTTTATACTATGGAACCATTCCCAAAACAAAGGATGTAGCTATTGGTTGGTCTGTATTTCTATTTTTTTTTTATTATACTTTAAGTACTACGGTACATGTGCATAACGTGCAGGTTTGTTACATATGTATACTTGTGCCATGTTGGTGTGCTGCACCCATCAACTCGTCAGCACCCATCAATTCATCATTTATATCAGGTATAACTCCCAATGCAATCCCTCCCCCATCCCCCCTCCCCATGATAGGCCCCGGTGTGTGATGTTCCCCTTCTCGAGTCCAAGTGATCTCATTGTTCAGCTCCCACCTATGAGTGAGAGCATGCGGTGTTTGGTTTTCTGTTCTTGTAATAGTTTGCTAAGAATGATGGTTTCCAGCTGCATCCATGGTTGGTCTGTATTTCTAAAGGGTTTTCTAGAAGAAAAATATATGGTTGGCATGTATTTGTCATTGAAACACTAATTATATCTATCTATCTGTCTATCTATCTAGTGTGTGTGTATATATGTTTATGTGTATATTTAATCAATAGTTTTACTTCCAAGCAAACATGTTCATATTATGACTAAGAATATTGACTAGTTGGGCATACTCTAACAGACAGATCAACAGAATAATACATATTTGTTGGTTTTCCCCCACCTAGAAAGCATGTGCCACTTACAACTTGGCTGTTTTTGCCGCCATGTTGATTGAGGAGCACCAAGTCACTCATTAATAATACACACTAGGCTGGACATGGTAGCTCATGCCTGTGATCCCAACACTTTGGAAAGCTGAGGTGCGAGGATTGCTTGAAGCCTGGAGTTCAAGATCAGCCTGGACAGCAAAGCAATACCTTGCCTTAAAAAATTTTTTTTTTTTAAGGTTAGTAGGACAATGTGGCATGCACCTGTGTCCCAGCTACTTGGGAAACAGGGGAAGATTGCTTGAGCCCAGGAGATCAAGGCTGCATTAGGCTATGATCCTGCCACTGCAATGTAGCTTGCATAAGAAAACAAAACTCTGTCTTAAAAAAAATACACACTAGATTTTAGTTTACCAAGAACTCCTACCTCCATGAAAGTGATGAGAGACTTGACATCTCGTTTTTCAGTCCATGGTATTTAATAATACATCCACTGGGAATGTAATATAAATAATTTGAAGGGACAGTTAGTCAATCAGTGGTAAAAGAAAGAAGCAGCAGCCTCAGAAATTATCAATAAGAAAAACTATAAACACACATACCTTTGGGCATAAAGATGTGAATAATCTCATACTCAGGCCTTTATCTCAATAGCATGTTCACTCTACATGTGTTTCCTGCTTGGGTTAGAGGCTGGTTGTTAAGGAATCTAGGCCAAAGTAAGTATTTTATCAATTATTTTCCTTCAAAACATGTGACTATTTCTCTTGCTATGTGATTTTCAAAGAAAAAAAAAAATCCGGAGCTGTTTACATAGCAAAACAAGCAGACATTTATTATTCTTAACCTAAAGATGTGTGTGTGTGTGTGTGGGGGGGTGTTTTCCAGAGTGTAATGGCTTTTGAGTGATGCCCCCCCGACCTTTATATAGCACTCTCTTCCTGTCGTTTGTTTTATATGTAACTGTAGACAAATCTCGCATCAGAATGGCCCCCAAAGTATACTCAAGTGTATGTTATTCCTAAACTGGTGCTCTGATAAGGACAAAATATTTGAATCTATAGCCCTAACTCTGATGACTAACAGTTTCTTTGTTTAGGTCAGCTAGATGTTACCTGGGAGAATGTCACTTGAAAAACATCTGGCTATTTTATCAACTAAACAGTAAAATTACTTTTCTAACTACTTAAAAACAAAAAAATATTAGGTAAAGTCTGTTATTGGTTAAATTCCAAGTTTTAAGGGAAGTCTAGAATTGCCTGCTGCCTTTTCAACATAATGGGCATCTGCAGTGAGCATCTCATTCTATGAGTTAAGACGATCAGAGAACATAAAAATTGTAGGGTAAAAATGCATCTAGTTTCTTCTTGCTGAGGTATTTCTCCTACATCTCTTTGGCCTAGGGACCAATTAGGCAAAAAAAAAAAAAAAAAAAAAAAAAAAAAAAAAAAAAAAAAAAAAAAACAACAACAACAGGATGTAAGCATGGAGTGCAGCCTTTTTACCTCCCAGGTTTCATAAGGATTCTCCCAAATGTATTTGTACTCATTTTCTTGCTTTTTCACTGGGGAGATAGAGAACATTGCTGTTTGATAAATTTAATGAATATAACTCGGCATGCTTGACTCAGCTAAGCCCTTCTCCTTGAGAGTGAGTCAAACTCAGAAAAGGAATATTTTTGCCTGCTTCTCCGGGGACCAGCTCTTATGTGGGCTTCGGATGATCATGTCTCCTTTGGTATATCTGCCTACTCCTGGTATTCAAGTAAGTGGTCCATTTGCCTTCCACAACAAAATGACTCTTTCTTAGCCTTTCTGAAGAATGATGCTGATACTTAATCTCTTAGCTTTCCTACTCTTTGTATCTCAGCACGTTCAGAACCCAGACGGGAAGGAGAAAAAGGGAACCTAAGTTATTTTTGAACTCCAACAGAGGATGTCCAATGCAAGTCATTAAAAAAGCTAATGTCAAAGATTACTATGAGGGCATAAAGGCCTGTGCCCCAGAGCACGACAGTGCCATATGCTAAGCATAGGGAATAGGTCTTGCCAAGAGCTAAGTCCACAGATACCATATATTCCCCCTGTGCTTATTTAGTCTCATCTCCCCACATCTCCGCAGTCAGGAATTTTCTTCATCACCCTCCACACAACATGAGACCAGTGATGAAAAAATATTTTAAACAACTTATTTTCTAACCAATTTACCTATCAGCTAATTACCATATCAACCCTGGAGAGTATCAGGAAACTATTTAAAATCATTGCCAAATATTAGTGCCTAACTCTAATTATAGATAAGCAGATTATTTTATTTAGAATTGACTCTGCTTCCTTTCTATGTCATTGATAATCAAATAGCATTAATCGAAGCTTAAAAATCCAACAGAAATCCTCAAACATGTTCTGTTTTTTAAAGATTCGCATTTTTACAAGTCAAATTTCCATTATATCAACCATTTCTCAACTGTGTATTTTGTTTCTAAAGATTTTAATTTGCCCGTATACATGAATTTCCAGAATTAACCCTTTTGCTGAAGACATGTCTTTCTCTATGAACAAGTTTTAGTCATTTGAAATAATGTATCAGTTGAATAGCTGGCCGTTAAGATATAAAATATCTGCAAACAAGACCTGGGTTACAAACAAACTCTATCAAATCTAAGAAATTATGATAAAAGTAATGACTCCTCCTATATGATAATAATTAACATAAATATTTATATTATACTATCTATGAGTCATGTTTGCTGTAACTGAAGTATACGAATTAGTGAAAGATTTATGCAGAATCCAAATAATGCTTACATTTTGATAAATTACTGTTTAGGAAGTCAAAAAATTAATTACTTGACATGCTGTGTTCTTGGATAAAATATTCAACACTCCAGATATGTCAGTTATTTCTAAATTGTTCTAAAAATTTATGTAATCCAAACAAAAATACTAATATTTTTTAATAACCGGAAAGTGATCCTAAAGTTTATATGAAAATAAGGCAACATAATTTAGAAATTTAACATAAAATATAATCATAGCTAAGATAATTAGGTGCATAAACAGACAAACTAGAAAAGCTAGAAATAATGTCCCCAAAGTCCGGGCGTGTGGCTCACGCCTGTAGTCCCAGCACTTTGGGAGGCCAAGGCGGGCATATCACCAGGTCAGGAGATTGAGACCATTCTGGCAAGCATGGTGAACCCCTGTCTCTACTAAAAATACAAAAAATTAACCGGGAGTCGTGGTGGGCGCCTGTAGTCCCAGCTACTCGGGAGGCTGAGACAGGAGAATGGCGTGAACCTGGGAGGTGGAGCTTGCAGTGAGCGGAGATCGTGCCACTGCACTCCAGCCTGGGCGACAGAGCGAGACTCTGTCTCGGAAGAAAAAAAAAAAAAAAAGAAATAAAGTCCCCAAATATATTGGATTTTAGTAAAGAAGATACGGATAATTTATTATATTGAGAAAATTTGGCAACCATCTGTAAAAAACATATTTTTTTTCTTTTTTTTTTTTTTTTGAGAGGGAATCTTGCTCTGTTGCCCAGGCTGGAGCGCAGTGTCATAATCTCAGCTCACTGAAACCTCTGCTTACTGGGCTTAAGCAATTTTCACGCTTCAGCCTCCCTAGTAGTTGGGATTACAGGCACACACCACCATGCCTGACTAATTTTTGTATTTTTATTAGAGATGGGGTTTCACCATATTGGCCAAACTGGTCTTGAACTCCTGGCCTCAAGTGATCCGCCCCCTCGGCCTCTCAAAGTGCTGGGATTACAGGCATGAGTCACCATGCCCGGTCCCAAAAAATAGATTATTACTTCACATCTAAAACCAAACAAGTTCTAGATAAATCTTAGAATGTAATGAATAAAAGCAATAATAATAACCTAAAACAATATAAAAGGAGGCAAAGAATATGTTTGTATTGCTTATATCAGATAAAACTTAAATATAAAATATTTAATCTCATAATAAAATTAACTTTTAAAAATAAGATGTTTTAAATGTATAACATTGACTTGGTTCAACCTAAGGGAAAATAATTCAGCACTCTATCAATACTGAAAATGCACATACATTTTGAACTACACTTCCTTGTCTTATGTCATCTGGTACAGATAGCATATATATGTAACAAATTACATTTGAATCAGATTATTCATTGTAACCATGTCTATAATATCAAAAAACTTGACACAGGTTAGAAGCTGGGCTCTGAGATATTTCTATGATGTGACTAAGTTTTATAAAAATGGTTTACCGAAGACTAAATTAAATGCCTTATATTGTTGAGAATTAGTAAGTGAATAACTTGCTTTAATATCTTAAACTTTTACCTGGGTACAGAAGCTTAATGTTTGTTGAAATCATGTGATAATTAAGATACTCAGAACTACTTGACTCTTCTCTACTTGGTTATTACCTCACAGACTGCTCTCTTGCAAGAAGAGTTGTCAGTAACTATCCCCACCAACTAAAGAAAGTTAATTTCTGTTTAAATATGTGTTTTAGAAAGGAGAATGCACTTACTCATTTATATGTCAAGTATACTTTACCATTTTCCAAAATGTGTTCCATGGAACTTTAGTCCTACAGGACGAAGCAAAGTCCTATAGGACTGAGCAAAGAGGGTCACAGAATAAAAAAAAAAAGTGAGATCTATTACATAAACTTACTCTTGAAGTTTAGTTGGACACATTTGCACATTAAAGGCACTGAGGGGTTCTGCAGCAAAGAAACTAGCACAGTTGTGTCTAATTTTATCTTTTCTAAAGTTATCTGGCAATAAAACCTTTTTTTCTTGATAGCAATAAATTTAACAGTCTGTGTAACATACTCATTGGAAACCCTGTTTAGTCTGCCAGATGTGTTTTCAGGGTCCCAAGGGGATAGTAAATGAGATAAAGAATGAGTGGATGCAGAAGCCTCGGTGTTTAGGATATCTAGAGCAGGAAAGGTGAAGCATGTGGGGTAGGATCCAGGAGTCAGGATCCTTGGGATGGGAGTGCAATGGGGAAAGGAGGACCCAGAGGATAAAAAGGACATCACCAAACCATGAGGTATTCAGAGAGGAAAGAAAGAGTGCAAAGAAAAAAAAAAAAAGCAAGCAAAAAATAATTTCTAATACCACATTTTATCTACTTAGCTAGATTAATAGTGTAAAATTACTAGAGGCAACAATCACACAGGAATAATAGGCAAAATCCTTGAGGGTAGTCAAAGGGTCAAAGGGTCTCCAAATTGCTCTGGAAGAGGATCTTCTAACTCACCCACAGCACTGTGAGGTTCTAAACAAGTGCTGACCTTGACTTGACATTGCACTCATATGGCCATGGCTCCAGTAGTAGCTGGAGTACTGCACTCTTTTTATCTACTGATTAAGAATCATGGAATTTAAGACTGTGAAGATCTGGAATGGGCAGTAAAGTATATCATATTTAATGCCTAATTTCTGTAGAAGTGAGGAAACTGAAAAGGGAAAATAAAGAAATGTTTGGCTAAAGGCATTTCATGTGTTTAATGTTGGATCTGTGACTGGTTAAGAATCTAAAGTTTGAAATCAGAAGAGCATAGATTTAAATGTAGGGTTTGCCTATTATTAAACATGTAAGCATAGGCAAGTTATTATTCACTCAGGTCTGGGACATTTTTCCTCAAAATGTTTCAAATGAGATAAAATGGGTAAATGGATAGTACACTGTTGCCAGATAGTGACTAATAAATGGCAGCTTGTCATAGTAGTGATTATTATAACAGTGACATCACAGAAGGAAAGAATCATACAAATTGCAAGTTCAACTTGAAGAGGCAAGAGGTTCTTCATTTTGTCTCCTTGTTTCATTTATTTGAGTCACTATCTGTATTAGAGTTCTTCAGAAAACAGAACCAATAGAATGTATGCCTATGAATATAAATACAAATCTTTTTACAAATGTGTATTTTGTACATTTTTAAAAATTATATATATATAGAACCAATAGGTTGTATGCATATGAATATAAATACAAATCTTTTTATAAATGTATATTTTGTATATATTTATAAATTACATATATATATATATATAGAGAGAGATTTGTTGTAAGAGAGTGGTTCACATGATTGTGGAGGCTAACAAGTCCCAAGACCTACAGAATGAGTCTGCAATTTGGAGACAGAAGAGTCAGTGGTTCTGAGTCCAAAGGCCTGAGAACCAGGAGAATGGATAGTATAGTCCTTATCTAGAAGTCTGGCAGGTTCAAGACCCAGCGAGAGCCAGTGTTTCAGTTCAAGTCCAAAGACAGGAAAAAGCCAATAGCTCAGTTTGAAAGCATTCAGGAGAATTCTCTTACTCAGAAGAAAGTCAGTCCTATTTCTTTCTTTTTTCTGTTCAGGCCTCCAACTGACCGAACAAGGCCCATCCACATTAGGGAGAGCAGTTTGCTTTACTAAGTCTGCCAAATTGAAAGTTAATTCCATGCCAAAACACCCTCACAGAAACATCCAGAACAATATTTGGCTAAATATTGTTCACACTGTGGCCCAGTCAATTCAACACATAAAATCAACTATCAGACTATCTCTCAACTTATAATGAGAAATCATAACAAGTTTCTTATGATTCACATAGAATCAAGAAAGTTGCTTCTTTCTTATCATTTTTTTCATTCACTTACCTATCCATCTATCCATCTATCCATTTACATATCAGTTAACAAGATTTACTAATCATCTCTCACTTCTGGGCACATTTTTGGCCCCTTGATTTAGTGTTTCAAAAACAAAGAGGGAGAAATAAAATGGGCTTTTTCAAAGATCTGTCAGTGACTTCAGGAACCAAAAGAAAAAATTACTTGAGAGCATTTATGTTTCCCATAGGTATAGAAAATAATCATTGGGTTTGATGAAAGTCTAAAAGGTCATTTCTTCTCTAATTCTCTCTCTAAGGCAGCTTGTAGCACAAAGGCAATGAAATTCAATATAACACTATGCGTAACAACAAACCTACTGTGCAGAATGCCTTTGAAATGAACCTAGACTTCCATATCACAGGCATTTCAGGGTGTTAATACAACATATACTCTGCTAGGTATTTTCCCCTAAACATATATACTATGGCTCATAGTTAATAAATGGAATTTTAGTGTTGCAGAACTTTCTGTAAATTATGCAAATCTTAATCTTTTGTACATATGGATGGGTGCTTCTTGAGTTCACCTTGAAGCTCCCTCAAACCCTATGAATAATAGCATTTTATTTTGGAAAATGAATGAGAGTGTGCAAATCTAGTGTTAATGTTATAAAAAAAAACTATGCATTAATTAGAATCAGATCAATTTTACATCCTGACACGTGTCTGCGTGAAGTCCTGGTCAGCTGAACTGTGGGAAAAAAGGATGCTCTGGAATTGATCCCTGTGATTCCATTATAATTGGAGATCGCCCTTGTCATCTGTTATCTGCAACTCTGCAACCACTTCTCTACTGTGACAGCTGCCTTCTTGTAAGGCTCTACCAAGAGCGGGAGGTAGAGGGAGGCTCAAGGCTGGCAGAAGGAGGGACTGACTCCTCCCGGTTTGCTTTTTTGCTTTCTGCCCCTGTCAGTTGCACCAAGCAATGCTTCTTTATTCCAATAGCAGCAGTTCCTTCCCTACCAGCATATTAATTCAGTTTGCAGTTTTTTCCAGCACTTGCAGTACCAGTTATTTGTGCTTACTGAGAGAAACCAGCACTAGGAGGCCAGTAACTCCTTCTCAGAGATCTGCACCCCAGCCCAGTGAGGCCCCTCCTCCAAGGGCCCCTCTTCAAAACACAGACACCATCCAGAACAATATTTGGCTAAATATTTGGGTACACTGTGGCCCAGCCAAGTCGACACATAAAATTAACTATCACACGATCTCTCAACTTATAATGAGAAAACATAGTTTCCTATGATTCACACAGAATCATGAAAGCTGCTTCATTCTTATCATTTTTTTCATTCACTTACCTATCCATCTATCCATTCTTGGCTACTGAGCAGCAGCCCCTCCTCAGTGGTCTGAGTTTAGCTTCCTCGAAGAGTTTACATTTTAATAATTCTCTTATCTTCTCCTTGTTCCCTTACTCTTGGTGGTGGAAGCTGTTTCCTGCAGCTGCTTCCTCCTTGATACTTTAATGTCCTCTTACTGCCTTTTCATGTTTTTAGTTAACATTGTACCTAGTTTAAAAATCCTCTATATTAAGGACTCTCAGTTAAAATTAATTACTTGTGTGGTTTCTTTCTCCTAACTGGATTCTGACTTAAAGTTTTACTCATCTGGCAGAAATAACCTGGCTTTAGGACTCAGAATATCCACTATCAATACTTAAGTGGGAAAAGGCAGGAACCTGTATGTGGTATGGGGAGGACACCCACAGGGAAGTACGGAATCACTGAAAGAGAGGAAAATGAGAACAATTTGGTGAATATTTTGATATCTTCATTAATATGGGGCCCAATCAGTGATACTGCCATGAACTCTTCCCTTCCTACTGCTAGGACTTAATGTTTGGTAGTCCCCACCTTAACACGTGAGGAAATAGTGTCCTTTTCCCTTTGACCTTGAAGAAAATTGGACCACCCAAGTGAATTAGGCCTAGCTCATCTTCAATCCATTTCCACTTTTTCTTGCTCTACTCACTTTTCCACTCACACACAGATGCCCAATCCTCTCATGCTTTTCTCATCCTGCCTCCTATCTTTATGTGCTTTCAACTTGGCTGTTGGATTGGAGACCACAAAAGCAATTCATTCACGAGTCAGAAGTACCTGCTAATAATATAAATATCATACTAACCCTTTCAGTATTATGTGTAATCTAAAATGGGAAAAGCCTTTATTGGAAGATATATATTTTAACAATTGAATCTGAGCATAAATAATAAGTATATGATCAAGTGGAGCAAATGTTTTAGATAGGAGTTTGAGGAAAGAGTCTTCTTGCCATTTAAAGTCAGATAAAGTTCTGAATGTAGCAAGTATTTAACACATACTATGCAAAAGCATAGGAAAATTTGTCTCCTTATTTACCATAATAAATGGTCTAAGCTCCAAGACATCAGAATTGCTAGGAAAACAGATTTCTGGATTCAACCCTTTAGAGATTAATACAGTGGTTCTTGCAATCTGCAGATTTAATTAATATTTCAAATGATTCTAATTTAGGTAGTTCATGAATTATAGGAGGATAATTATGAAATGAAGACAGAAGAGGGGGACACACTTTGAAATCAGTAATAGGTTGGGATGAAAATGTTCTTCAGATGTGTATTTCTGATCTGAGAGTTTTGCAAGGTGTTCAATGATAATTGTGCCTCTATCAATTTCTCTTCAAATTTCTAATAGCTTTTAAGATATATAAATATAAACATGTATATGTATGCATGTGTATATCTGTTGGTGCATAAAGGGTTATATCTATTGTTTGTCAGAACAGTCTCAAATATTTTAATAATTCCTTTCCTTTTAATAAGATCTAAATCTGTTAATTCTACCAAACTAATGAATCACTGAGATGTTTGTATATTTGTTTATTAACATTATTTTCAACACTTTAACATTGACATCTCAATCATATTGAAAACTGAGGGAATTTTACCATGGACATTTAAATATGTATCACCCAGACTCCACTATTAACAGTTTACTCTTTTTGTTTCATCAGTTTTTCTCTACTTCAGCTGAGTAGCTGGAACCACAGACGTGCACCTCTATGCCTGTCTAAATTTTTAGTTTTTATTTCTACAATGTCTACAAAAGCACAGTCAGAATTAATGAAGTTGTATTTATAAAATAAACCCTCTTTTAATTCAAAAAAAATGAAAATAGAAAACTGCCAAATAATGAAAGATAACTGGCGAGACATAAGAGCATGCGCTTATTCTATTGATCTAGCATCTCGAGATTGATGGGAAGTTGTTTCCAGACATTTACATAATGGAATATTACCAGAAAATAATAGCAAATCTTTAAAAAGTAGTTTTGAAGTGAACAAGATGGGATCTTGCTATGTTTCACAGATTTATTACAAACTCCTGGCCTCAAGCGATTCTCCCACCTCAACTTCCCAAAGTCCTGGGATTATAAGCGTGAGCCACTACAGCTGGCATAAAGTTCTGAATGTAAGAAGCATTTAATATATACTTATCCTGGATAATGATCAAGGACTAGAATATAAAATCGTTGTATTATCTTCTCATTGCAAGTGGGGAGTGTCACCTCACTCTGCATACTGCGTGCATTCATCTAAAGTCTATCCTGAGTTTTCCCTAACTTTCACAGAAATCACTGAATAGGGACTTCTTAACAACCAGCTTGCAAATCTGGCATTAAACAACCTAACTTCCTGCTTTGAATATCATCCACCACACAAATATTGAATAAATCCAGTTGAAGGAGCAAAAAAGGTTCATGACTTCTTATCTGGATATAGAATATTACCAATTGTGCACCTGCCAAGAAAGATGAAAATCTTTGTCCCAAAGATTGTCAGTTAAGGTCAAAAAGCTAGTGACTTCAGGTCATACACATTTTATTTTCTCCTCTTGAGATACAGTGTTCTATTTATTGTATTGTCAAGAAAGGTGATTGAGTTTAAAGAATCCAAGAGCCCCTGTAATAGGAGAGAATGATCTTATAGTCTAGGGGTTGGCACTAGACTACACACTAGACTATACTAGATGGTGTACAGCTATAGAACAAGGTAAACAAGGAGGGGCCAGGGGCCAAGCTGAACAATGAGTGTTAACAACTGGGTTGGTAAGCAAGCAAAAGAACAAAATGAAGGACAATTCATGTGCAGAAAAATGTGTGTGGTTGCAAGTTATGGGATGAAGTTGATATCAGAATCCAGAATACCTAACCATACTTGAAGGTATAGGAAAGTCTAATGCCAAATAGACTGGTCAAAATAGGTGACAAGGAGTTCTAGTTTGGTAGGACCATAGGAAGTTTCAGAGTCTGACAGTAAAAATGTTCAGGATGACCATTTCAAAATTTAGGCCTACCAAAAAGATATAGGTAGAAATTAAGGAACAATAATAACAACAACAACAACAACAACAAAAAAAAACAAGTCTAAAACCGGAATACCATAGCATAATACCAGTGCTAGGACTACAAACAAGTGTCATACAAATATGGTCTTAATTGATTATCACAAGAAACTTATAAGATTGGTATTCTCATAGTACCCATTTTGCAAGTTAGGAAATGGTGATTTACTTAAGTAATTTGGCCACAATTAAACTTGGTGGCACAGCATAAATTTGCCTAGACCTGCTCAATACTAAAGACCACATGTTTAACCACTGTGCTATAGTGCTCATTCCCAAAAGCACACTGGGGTATGACTATATAATTACCAGGACAATTTTCAGCTACCCTCTGCTAATCATGAAGGTTGTCTTTTCAGGTGTGGGCAGTGGAATGTGATATAGCAGCAACTAGAGTTGCTGCTGATTTTCCAATTGCTGTCTGTGGCAAGTGTTTCTAGAAGAGCCCACCAAATCCTAATATTGGGGAAGGCCCAACAATGTCTACAAAAGCACAGTCAGAATTAATGAAGTTGTATTTATAAAATAAACCCTCTTTTAATTCAAAAAAAATGAAAATAGAAAACTGCCAAATAATGAAAGATAACTGGCGAGACATAAGAGCATGCGCTTATTCTATTGATCTAGCATCTCGAGATTGATGGGAAGTTGTTTCCAGACATTTACATAATGGAATATTACCAGAAAATAATAGCAAATCTTTAAAAAGTAGTTTTGAAGTGAACAAAATGGTACAGCCTGGTATTACAAGATAACTAGGTTTAAGTTTCTGACATTGATTTTCTGAAGGAGAGAGCCACTTGAAGACACTTTGAGAGTGCTTTGTGTGGAAGTTTTAGAAGAGAAATTTAGTCATCCCCCCACAAAAAAAAGTCTTAGGCTTTTAGTCAGAAATGTCATTGTTAACAGGCTTGATGCAACTTGACCAGCCTGACATGTGCAGTAGCTTATGGTATCTCTACACAGAGTTTGTAATCCCACAAAGGAATCCAGAGTCCCTTAATCCATTATTCCAGACCTGCCACCAAGGAACATGTATTGCTCCACGTTGGTCAGACTCTGGAGCCACATTTTAACATGTTCTTCAGATGACTGGAGGGAGCAAATAAAGACTGAAAACTCTTTGGCCTAATAATCTGATATTCGTGATTTTTAAAAAATTGTGTTTTTGTTTTTAGATACAGGGTCTCACTCTGTTACCTAGGCTGGAGTGCAATGGTATGATCACATTTCTGACATATGAATGAAAACAGACAGTCTAAGATTCTTCCAGTGAAGCATTCCTCGAAGTAGTAGAGAGCCGATGAATAACCCAAGACTTTTGGGAAGAAGCATGAAAAACCACTAAAACAATTTTTAGGTACTCTGATGTTTTGTTTCAAGATACATATGCTGTTTTATCATTCTACTCCATCATGTATCGGAATTTGTTTATTCTAAAGTTAGTATTTTATTTGTTGTTTCATTTTTTTAAAGTCAATATTTTAGAATATTTAACACTTTAGAAAATAAATTATGTGTGTCTTTTTGACTGACATATTGCATATTATAGTCCCCCAGGACTATATGTACCTGAGTGTGGAGCAAGAACTAAGGTTCTCTTCTTGATTGTTGAAAATAGGACAGAAATTCGAGTTTGATCCTTTGTTCAGCTAGGGTTCTGTAATTCCCACAAAATCTACGGGAATTAAAAATAAATGGAATTCTTAACCCTAACCAGTTGATGTGCAAACATGTTGACTTAATTGCTAAGGAAGAAAAGTGAACAAACGTGGATAGATGAATGCAAATCCTGTTCTACCAGAAAAAAGAAACTTCATTTCACATAATCCTCTTCAGAACAGACCAGACAACTTTTACAATTTTATACACTTAATTTGTAATAAAGTACCTTGTTCATAGCTGACAGCAATTGATCACTGATTGCTGGTGATTGATTATTAGTGTTGGATCAACAGCATTACTCTCTGTGATGGTTAATACTGAGTGTCAACTTGATTGGATTGCAGGATGCAAAGGATTGATTGTGGGTGTGTCTGTGAGGGTGTTGCCAAAGAGATGAACATTTTAGTGAGTGGTCTCAGAAAGGCAGACCCACTCTTAATCTAAGTGGGCACCATCTAATCAGCCCCAGTGTGACTAGAATATAAAGCAGGCAGAAAAATGTGAAAAGACAAGATTGGCCTAGCCCCAGCCTGTGTCTTTGTCCTGTGCTGGATGCTTTCTGCCCTCAAACATTGGATTCCAAGTTCTTCAGTTTTGGGACTCGAACTGGCTCTCCTTTCTCCTCAGCTTGCAGGTGGCCTATTAATAAACTCCCCTTTATATACATATATAAGACTCCCCTTTATATGCATATATATGTATGTATATAAAACTTCCCTTTTTATACATATATACATATATAAAACTCCCCTTTATAACTATATGTATGTGTGTATATATATTCCTATTAGTTCTGTCCTGCTAGAGAACCCTGACTAATACACTCTCTCATTTACCATTTTAAAAAAATTATAATATTTCACCTTGATTCCTTCTGTTCTGCTAGATTTATATCGCCCATTTAAATAATTTTTATCTTTCAAGGATCAATTCAAGTCCCACATTTTCAAGGAAACATCTAAGTGAGAGTTCTAAAGTTTGTCTAATATTTTCAAAAATTAAAAGCGGCCGGGCGCGGTGGCTCACGCTTGTAATCCCTGCACTTTGGGAGGCTGAGGTGGGCGGATCACGAGGTCAGGAAATCGAGACCAGCCTGGCTAACACGGTGAAACCCCATCTCTACTAAAAATACAAAAAATTAGCTGGTCGTGGTGGCAGGGGCCTGTAGTCCCAGCTATACTCGGGAGGCTGAGGCAGGAGAACGGCATGAACCCGGGAGGAGGAGCTTGCAGTGAGCCGAGATCGCGCCACAGCACTCCAGCCTGGGCGACAGAGCGAGACTCCGCCTCAAAATAAATAAATAAATAAATAATTTAAAAATAAAAAGTATTTTAGAAAAACAAACTCCAACTCAAATTGGGTGGTGATAACCTCGTCAGTGTTACAAATAAAGTGTTACTGGCAAACAATGGAGGGGAAAACCAGGTAAAAGAATCTGGAAAGGCTTCAATCATGGGTTGGTCTTTGAGATGCTATCCTAGAATGATAGGTCGAATGAAAATTTGTGGTAAACATTAAGAACGTGGGGTGAGAAGAAAAGAGCAAAGGCAAAACAGAGCGATAGAAACCAAACAACAACAACAAAAACCCATCAAGATATTTGGTCCAATAAAGTGAGAGAGAAAACCACCTTTTTTTTTTTTTTTTTTTTTCTTTTTTAAGACAGAGTCTCACTCTGTCATCCAGGCTGGAGTGCAGTGACTTGATCTCGGCTCACTGCAACCTTGGCCTGCCGGTTTCAAGCGATTCTCCGGCCTCAGCCTCCTGAGTAGCTGGGATTACAGTTGCGTGCCACCACACCTGGCTAATTTTTGTATTTTTAGTAGAGATGGGGTTTCACCATGTTGGTCAGATTGATCTCGAACTCCTGACCTCATGATCTGCCTGCTAGGGCTCCCAAAGTGCTGGGATTACAGGCGTGAGCCACCATGTCCAGCTGGAAACCATCATTTTTTGCTCATATGAAATTCAGTTAATTTTTAAAACAGAACTGATTGGTATTGGTAGGTGATAGTGATATAGTTTGCAGACTCTTGTGACAAAAATACTGATATTCAGAAAGAATAAGGGATGTATATGTCATATCTCAATAAGAAGTTTTTACAAATTGTAAAACTAAAATATTGACATATGTTCATTTTATACTTTATTATGTATCTCTTATATCTCAAGGGTTTCTAATCAGAACACTGGGAAGATCTTTTCTGGCCCAGGAATTCAGCTGGTTAACAGCAATTCTCAATAATCCCATGCTTACTCCACAAAGTCTTCATTTTCTTCCGGGCAGGAAATTGACATAGAGGGCTGGTCATGGACCTCTTAAAATTTCATCAGCAATCATAACTAAAAAGGTAGCTATCCACAAAAGTTCATGCTACGTTTTTTCCTGGCCATATGGTTGGACTGCTTTTTTTGAGTTTGCTGTGACTTTGTGGGTAAGTTCTGGCCCAAGCGCTCAAGTGGTATTTACAAACAGCCACACTATTGAACAAACCATATATTGAAGACACCAGAGCTTCCATCAAGGTCCCCAATTGACTTAGTGAACAGAGATATCTCCTGATTTGAGACACATACCATGGACAGTTAAATGAGTAAGAAGTCAACTTCTCTATTTTTTAAGCCAGTGAATTGTTTTAAGTCTCTTATTATCACATATTAGGCTTTAACCAATAAAACGATCCTACTTGAAAGAAGACAAAAACATTGTTTTGTTTTGTTTTTTTCCAAAATTTACACTGGACTAGCCAAGGAGAAGAGGCAAATTGAGGTGCTCCACTAAATAAATGTATCTACGTAATTTTCAGGTTAAGTATTAGGTAGATATAAATTATTTATCTATAAGTTTCAATTTCTCCCACTTTAACTTGGTATGTAGGCACCATCTCACCTACAAGGTGAGACATTCAGTAAAGATAACATGACATAGAATAATCTCACAGAAAGGGATTGAGAATATGGAAAGTGACTTAAAGTTGTTTTACTCCTATTATGCACTTAATTTGACATCATCTCTTCAAATATACCTAGCTGGAAAATTTTTAGTTACTGTTTACTCTCCACTGGTAATAATGAAATAGTTCTTCAGTGATCACCAAAGGCTTACCATTAAGAAGTACTTGTATAATACGTTTTCCTGGTTTACTGGTGAATTTCCTTTTGGAAAGTTATATCACATGATGTTATAGATATTATTTTAAGAAATATTATTCTTAGAGTTATACTTAAGGAGACTTTTTCCCCTGAAATATAGAATCATCACCCTCCCTCCCAGCAGGCAGAAAGTTTTCATTAATAAATCTATTATGAGAATCATGACAGAATAGATGTATTAAAATAAGTATGTTAATTTCCTACCACTTTGGCTTGCATTGTAAGTGAGATCTCCCTTTCTTTTATCTTTATTTTATTTTATTTTTTATTTTTTATTATACTTTAAGTTCTAGGGTACATGTGCATAACGTGCAGGTTACATATGTATACATGTGCCATGTTGGTGTGCTGCACCCATCAACTCGTCAGCACCCATCAATTCATCATTTATATCAGGTATAACTCCCCAATGCAATCCCTCCCCCCTCCCCCCTCCCCATGATAGGCCCCAGTGTGTGATGTTCCCCTTCCCGAGTCCAAGTGAGCTCATTGTTCAGTTCCCACCTATGAGTGAGAACATGCGGTGTTTGGTTTTCTCTTCTTGTGATAATTTGCTAAGAATGATGGTCTCCAGCTGCATCCATGTCCCTACAAAGGACGCAAACTCATCCTTTTTTATGGCTGCATAGTATTCCATGGTGTATATGTGCCACATTTTCTTAATCCAGTCTGTCACTGATGGACATTTGGGTTGATTCCAAGTCTTTGCTATTGTGAATAGTGCCGCAATAAACATACGTGTGCATGTGTCTTTGTAGTAGCATAATTTATAATCCTTTGGGTATATACCCAGTAGTGGGATGGCTGGGTCATATGGTACATCTAGTTCTAGATCCTTGAGGAATCGCCACACTGTTTTCCATAATGGTTGAACTAGTTTACAATCCCACCAACAGTGTAAAAGTGTTCCTATTTCTCCGCATCCTCTCCAACACCTGTTTTTTCCTGATTTTTTAATGATTGCCATTCTAACTGGTGTGAGATGGTATCTCATTGTGGTTTTGATTTGCATTTCTCTGATGGCCAGTGATGATGAGCATTTTTTCATGTGTCTGTTGGCTGTATGAATGTCTTCTTTTGAGAAATGTCTGTTCATATCCTTTCCCCACTTTTGGATGGGGTTGTTTGTTTTTTTCTTGTATATTTGCTTGAGTTCTTTGTAGATTCTGGAAATGAGCCCTTTGTCAGATGAGCAGATTGCAAAAATTTTCTCCCATTCTGTAGGTTGCCTGTTCACTCTGATGGTAGTTTCCTTTGCTGTGCAGAAGCTCTTTAGTTTAATGAGATCCCATTTGTCAATTTTGGCTTTTGCTGCCGTTGCTTTTGGTGTTTTAGACATGAAGTCCTTGCCCATGCCTATGTCCTGAATGGTACTACCTAGATTTTCTTCTAGGGTTTTTATGGTATTAGGTCTAACATTTAAGTCTCTAATCCATCTTGAATTAATCTTCGTATAAGGAGTAAGGAAAGGATCCAGTTTCAGCTTTCTACTTATGGCTAGCCAATTTTCCCAGCACCATTTATTAAATAGGGAATCCTTTCCCCATTTCTTGTTTTTCTCAGGTTTGTCAAATATCAGATGGTTGTAGATGTGTGGCATTATTTCTGAAGGCTCCGTTCTGTTCCATTGGTCTATATCTCTGTTTTGGTACCAGTACCATGCTGTTTTGGTTACTGTAGCCTTGTAGTATAGTTTGAAGTCAGGTAGCGTGACGCCTCCGGCTTTGTCCTTTTGACTTAGGATTGTCTTGGCAATACGGGCTCTTTTTTGGTTCCATATGAACTTTAAAGCAGTTTTTTCCAATTTGGTGAAGAAACTCATTGGTAGCTTGATGGGGATGGCATTGAATCTATAAATAACCTTGGGCAGTATGGCCATTTTCACAATATTGATTCTGCCTATCCATGAGCATGGTATGTTCTTCCATTTGTTTGTGTCCTCTTTGATTTCACTGAGCAGTGGTTTGTAGTTCTCCTTGAAGAGGTCCTTTACATCCCTTGTAAGTTGGATTCCTAGGTATTTTATTCTCTTTGAAGCAATTGTGAATGGAAGTTCATTCCTGATTTGGCTCTCTGCTTGTCTGTTACTGGTGTATAAGAATGCTTGTGATTTTTGCACATTAATTTTGTATCCTGAGACTTTGCTGAAGTTGCTTATCAGCTTAAGAAGATTTTGGGCTGAGACGATGGGGTTTTCTAAATACACAATCATGTCATCTGCAAACAGGGACAATTTGACTTCCTCTTTTCCTAACTGAATACCCTTGATTTCTTTCTCTTGCCTGATTGCCCTAGCCAGAACTTCCAACACTATGTTGAATAGGAGTGGTGAGAGAGGGCATCCCTGTCTTGTGCCAGTTTTCAAAGGGAACTTTTCCAGTTTTTGCCCATTCAGTATGATATTAGCTGTGGGTTTGTCATAAATAGCTCTTATTATTTTGAGGTACGTTCCATCAATACCGAATTTGTTGAGCGTTTTTAGCATGAAGGGCTGTTGAATTTTGTCAAAAGCCTTTTCTGCATCTATTGAGATAATCATGTGGTTCTTGTCTTTGGTTCTGTTGATATGCTGGATTACGTTGATTGATTTGCGAATGTTGAACCAGCCTTGCATCCCAGGGATGAAGCCCACTTGATCATGGTGGATAAGCTTTTTGATGTGCTGCTGAATCCGGTTTGCCAGTATTTTATTGAGGATTTTTGCATCGATGTTCATCAGGGAGATTGGTCTAAAATTCTCTTTTTTTGTTGTGTCTCTGCCAGGCTTTGGTATCAGGATGATGCTGGCCTCATAAAATGAGTTAGGGAGGATTCCCTCTTTTTCTATTGATTGGAATAGTTTCAGAAGGAATGGTACCAGCTCCTCCTTGTACCTCTGGTAGAATTCAGCTGTGAATCCATCTGGTCCTGGGCTTTTTTTGGTGGGCAGGCTATTAATTGTAGCCTCAATTTCAGATGCTGCTATTGGTCTATTCAGGGATTCAACTTCTTCCTGGTTTAGTCTTGGAAGAGTGTACGTGTCCAGGAAATTATCCATTTCTTCTAGATTTTCTAGTTGATTTGCGTAGAGGTGTTTATAGTATTCTCTGATGGTAGTTTGTATTTCTGTGGGGTCGGTGGTGATATCCCCTTTATCATTTTTTATTGCGTCTATTTGATTCCTCTCTCTTTTCTTCTTTATTAATCTTGCTAGCGGTCTGTCAATTTTGTTGATCTTTTCAAAAAACCAACTCCTGGATTCATTGATTTTTTGGAGGGTTTTTTGTGTCTCTATCTCCTTCAGTTCTGCTCTCATCTTAGTTATTTCTTGCTTTCTGCTAGCTTTTGAATGTGTTTGCTCTTGCCTCTCTAGTTCTTTTAATTGTGATGTTAGAGTGTCAATTTTAGATCTTTCCTGCTTTCTCTTGTGGGCACTTAGTGCTATAAATTTCCCTCTACATACTGCTTTAAATGTGTCCCAGAGATTCTGGTATGTTGTATCTTTGTTCTCATTGGATTCAAAGAACATCTTTATTTCTGCTTTCATTTCGTTATGTACCCAGTAGTCATTCAGGAGCAGGTTGTTCAGTTTCCATGTAGTTGAGCGGTTTTGATTGAATTTCTGAGTCCTGAGTTCTAGTTTGATTGCACTGTGGTCAGAGAGACAGTTTGTTATAATTTCTGTTCTTTTACATTTGCTGAGGAGTGCTTTACTTCCAATTATGTGGTCAATTTTGGAATAAGTGTGATGTGGTGCTGAGAAGAATGTATATTCTGTTGACTTGGGGTGGAGAGTTCTATAGATGTCTATTAGGTCCGCTTGGTGCAGAGATGAGTTCAATTCCTGGATATCCTTGTTAACTTTCTGTCTCGTTGATCTGTCTAATGTTGACAGTGGAGTGTTGAAGTCTCCCATTATTATTGTATGGGAGTCTAAGTCTCTTTGTAAGTCTCTAAGGACTTGCTTTATGAATTTGGGTGCTCCTGTATTAGGTGCATATATATTTAGGATAGTTAGCTCTTCCTGTTGGATTGATCCCTTTACCATTATGTAATGGCCTTCTTTGTCTCTTTTGATCTTTGATGGTTTAAAGTCTGTTTTATCAGAGACTAGGATTGCAACCCCTGCTTTTTTTTGTTCTCCATTTGCTTGGTAGATCTTCCTCCATCCTTTTATTTTGAGCCTATGTATGTCTCTGCATGTGAGATGGGTCTCCTGAAGACAGCAGACTGATGGGTCTTGACTCTTTATCCAGTTTGCCAGTCTGTGTCTTTTAATTGGAGCATTTAGTCCATTTACATTTAAGGTTAATATTGTTATGTGTGATCTTGATCCTGCCATTATGATATTAACTGGTTATTTTGCTCATTAGTTGATGCAGTTTCTTCCTAGGCTCGATGGTCTTTACATTTTGGCATGTTTTTGCAGTGGCTGGTACCAGTTGTTCCTTTCCATGTTTATGGCTTCCTTCAGGGTCTCTTGTAAGGCAGGCCTGGTGGTGACAAAATCTCTAAGTATTTGCTTATCTGTAAAGAATTTTATTTCTCCTTCACTTATGAAACTTAGTTTGGCTGGATATGAAATTCTGGGTTTAAAATTCTTTTCTTTAAGAACGTTGAATATCGGCCCCCACTCTCTTCTGGCTTGTAGAGTTTCTGCCGAGAGATCTGCTGTCAGTCTGATGGGCTTCCCTTTGTGGGTAACCCGACCTTTCTCTCTGGCTGCCCTTAAGATTTTTTCCTTCATTTCAACTTTGGTGAATCTGGCAATTATGTGTCTTGGAGTTGCTCTTCTGGAGGAGTATCTTTGTGGCGTTCTCTGTATTTCCTGAATTTGAATGTTGGCCTGCCCTGCTAGGTTGGGGAAGTTCTCCTGGATGATATCCTGTAGAGTGTTTTCCAATTTGGTGCCATTTTCCCCCTCACTTTCAGGCACCCCAATCAGACGTAGATTTGGTCTTTTGACATAATCCCATACTTCTTGCAGGCTTTGTTCATTTCTTTTTCTTCTTTTTTCTTTTGGTTTCTCTTCTCGCTTCATTTCATTCATTTGATCCTCAATCGCTGATACTCTTTCTTCCAGTTGACGAGTCGGTTACTGAAGCTTGTGCATTTGTCACGTATTTCTCGTGTCATGGTTTTCACCTCTGTCATTTCGTTTATGACCTTCTCTGCATTAATTAGTCTAGCTGTCAATTCTTCCACTTTTTTTTCAAGATTTTTAGTTTCTTTGCGCTGGGTACGTAATTCCTCCTTTAGCTCTGAGAGGTTTGATGGACTGATGCCTTCTTCTCTCATCTCATCAAAATCATTCTCTGACCAGCTTTGATCCGTTGCTGGTGATGGGCTGTGCTCCTTTGCAAGAGGAGATGCGCTCTTATTTTTTGAATTTCCAGCTTTTCTGCCCTGC
>NC_045448.1:81630822-81700031 GCF_002776525.5 Piliocolobus tephrosceles | reverse complement strand
TTTTCCCCATCTTTGTGGTTTTATCTGTCACTGGTCTTTGATGATGGTGACGTACTGATGGGGTTTTGATATAGGTGTCCTTCCTGTTTGATAGGTTTCCTTCTGACTGTCAGGACCCTCAGCTATAGGTCTGTTGGAGATTTCTTGAGGTCCACTCCAGACCCTGTTTGCCTGGGTATCAGCAGCAGAGGTTGCAGAAGATAGAATATTGCTGAACAGCGAGTGCACCTGTCTGATTCTTGCTTTGGAAGCTTCCTCTCAGGGGTGTACTCCACCCTGTGAGGTGTGGGGTGTCAGACTGCCCCTAGTGGGGGATGTCTCCCAGTTAGGCTACTCAGGGGTCAGTGACCCACTTGAGCAGGCAGACTGCCCCTTCTCAGATCTCAACCTCCGTGTTGGGAGATCCACTGCTCTCTTCAAAGCTGTCAGACAGAGTCGTTCGCGTTTCACAGGCTTCTACTCCTTTAGCTGAGCCCTGTCCCCAGAGGCGCAGTCTACAGAGACAGGCAGGTTTCCTTGAGCTGCTGTGAGCTCCACCCAGTTCCAGCTTCCCAGCGGCTTTAGTTACCTACTTAAGCCTCAGCGATGGCGGGCGCCCCTCCCCCAGCCTCGCTGCTGCCTTGCAGTTAGATTGCCGCAGACTGCTGTGTTAGCAAGGAGAGAGGCTCCGTGGGCATGGGACCCTCCCGGCCAGGTGTGGGATACAATCTCCGGTGTGCCGGTGTTACAGCGCAGTATTGGGGTGGGAGTTACCCGATTTTCCAGGTGTTGTGTGTCTCAGTTCCCCTGGCTAGGAAAAGGGACTCCCTTCCCCCTCGCGCTTCCCAGGTGAGGTGATGCCTCGCCCTGCTTCAGCTCTCGCTGGTCGGGCTGCAGCAGCTGACCAGCACCGATTGTCCAGCACTCCCGAGTGAGATGACCCCAGTACCTCAGTTGAAAATGCAGAAATCGCCGGTCTTCTGTGTCGCTCGCGCTGGGAGATGGAGACTGACGCTGTTCCTATTCGGCCATCTTGCTCCGCCCCCCCTCTTTTATCTTTAAAATGTGCTGAGGTGAGGTTATCTCTCTTTGACCTTTCTTAAAAACTTTTCCATTTAAAAAATCAGTTTGAAAATTTTTTTTTTATAAAACAGGCATGCCTTTCTAATTATTCTGATCTATTTTCCTGTCATTTTCCCCATTGAGAGCTAACCCCTAATTAGAAGTGAAAAAGTCAGTTAGTGATACTGTGCCTCCTCCCTGGTTTCCTGTGATCTCCTTTTGTAGGTTCCTGGACATGTTTCTGAACCTGGTCCTGACAGTGTGAAAGAATGATAATTGGAATATTTAGATGATACCACATTTGAGTTGTCCAGGAGCCCATGATGCCTGTGCATCAGGCAAGATCTGTATCAGAAAAGGATAGGTATTTAAAGGAGAGTTTTAAAAGGTGCTATTTACAACAGTATGGCCAAAATTTAACATGGCAGCCACAACAAGACAGTGCAGTTTCCCAGAGCTACCCTAAACAGAATGGCCCCTTCTAAGTCTGAAGAGCAAGGAGAGCAGGCAGTTAATAAAACATGGGACTAAAACATAGAAGCTGTACATAAAAGGGCCTCTGATAGGGGTTGTGACTTTTGGTAGAAAAACATTGCCAACTCACTCTAGCTTGTCAAGGAAGGAGCTGAGGAAAAATACTCTGAACTCACTTTCAACCCAACCTCCAATCTCCTACCAGTACCTCCCACTGGACCAACCCCAACATGGAGTGAAAGGGTGAAGGAATCCATTAATGAAGCCCTCATTATCAGACCCCAGGACATACACAGAGCAGGTTGGAGGAGTGTGGAGCTATAGAAGTGTAGACCACTCTAGAGAAATAGATAGGAGATGCTCAGCCCAGATAGCACAGAAACACAGCACTAGAAATACAAAGATGAATCTATGTATATGCAAAGAAACCTAAGACTAGGCACCAGAGAGAAATAACATCTGGAGAGCATACTCTATTTCAGCTGATGGCATTCTTGTTTAAGTGAACCCTCAAAGTGGTTTTGTGAAGTATTATTATCTCATTTTACACTATTTCAATAATTTAGCCAAGGTCACAATACCTATGTCACAATTTGAACCAAAGTTAACTGCTTTAAGGTCATTCTGCCTTGCAGATTTAAAGGAGTAAATCAGGCTCAGACAGAGCCAACAAGCTGACAGTAAAGACCAAAATGAACTATAAAAATGAAAAAAAAAAAAAAACAAACAAAAACAAAAACAAAGCTGCGTGTGGTGGTGCACACCTGTGGTGCCAGCAACTCAGGAAGCTAAGGCATGAGGATTACTTGAGGCCAGGAGGTTGAGGTTGCAGTGAGCTGTGATTGTGCCATTGCACTCCAGCCTAGGTGACAAAGCAAGACCCTGTCTCCAAAAACAACACAAAACAAAAACAAAGCAAACAAAGAAAAAACAAAGACCAAAATGAAAACCAGAGAAGAGCTTTGATTCTTTTTTTTTTTTTTTGATGGAGTCTCGCTCTGTCACTCAGGCTGGAGTGCAGTGGTGAGATCTTGGCTCACTGCAGGATCCATCTCCTGGGTACACACCATTCTCCTGCCTCAGCCTCCCGAGTAGCTGGGACTACAGGCGCCCACCACCACGCCTGGCTAATTTTTTTGTATTTTTAGTAGAGACGTGGTTTCACCGTGTTAGCCAGGATGGTCTCAATCTCCTGACCTCATGATCCGCCCGCCTCAGCCTCCCAAAGTGCTAGGATTACAGGAGTGAACCACCGTGCCCAGTAGCTTTGATTCTTAGGACGCACAGACTTGTGAGAGACTGCAAAAGTAGATAAGCAACAGAAAGTATGTAACATTATTTTTTAGTAAGAAAGTAATCAGCAACACTGAAAGGAAATTTCTTATTCACAGAAAACTCTCATTCTCAGGAGTACAGAGTCTAGACCACTATTTAGAAGACATTTTTATGGCCATAGGATGTCTCCCTGCTCCTTTCAAGTCTCCATATGTAAATGGTCAACTATTTTCTTCTATGCCTGATTAAAAGGATAGCTTGAGATTTACTATGCAAGAATGTTTCACGCTTTATAAGGGAAAAATCTCTACTTTCTACTTACAGTATCAAAATTTGCATTTATATTGCGAATTACAGGAAAGTATGTTGGAAGCATTACTATAAAAAATGAAAAGCATTGCTGCTTGCAATGAGGGTTTCCCAGACACTTCAACATTAGGATTGCAAAAGTAGCATTTCTAAAGTGGTGGGTGGTAAACACAGGACAAGAAAGCAGTGCTAGGGTTATTTGAACCTATCATGATTTGGAGGACTTTGTTTCTAAATTTAGCTATTAATGCTACTGTAGTGTTAGAAATTTCAAGGTAGAATCGCAACTCCAGCTCCCAAATCATAGTGTATATTTAAAAAGTTACTTCCCTTCTTCAGGTCTCACTTTCTTAATTTGTAAAATAAATTATTTGAATTGTTATGATTCCTTATTATAGTTTCTTGACTGTGGCTAGTTTCACACAGTCAGGGATAAATACAAATAAAGAGATTTAATTATGGTGAGATTACCCCTTAACCCCCTCTGTAGCATCTGTACTTTTTTTTTTTTTTTTTTTTTGAGATGGAGTCTCGCTCTGTCACCCAGGTTGGAGTGCAGTGGCTTGATCTTGGCTCACTGCAACCTCTGCCTCCCAGGTTCCAGTGATTCTCTTGCCTCAGCCTCCCAAGTACTGGAATTACAGGCATGTGCCACTACACCCAACTAATTTTTGTATTTTTAGTGGAAATGAGGTTTCACCATATTGGCCAGGCTGGCCTCGAATTCCTGACCTCAAGTAATCCACCTGCCTTGGCCTCCCAAAGTGCTGTGATTACAGGCAAGATGTACATATTTTTTAACAATTAAGCTTTTATGAAAATCATATCACGATTTAAAGATTGAATTCAAATTCTAATACCTCTAAGTAGCCATTTTTCCTTATAGCATTTCTATAGGCATCCATAATTTTTTAGATATAATTTATATACAGTAATATCCCCCCTTTTTACTGAGCAGTTTTGCAAGTTTTGACAAGTACATATTGTCATGCAACCTCTGCTAAAATTAAGATATATATGAGATAAGGAAGTTTATAGCTATAAGCACCTACATCAAAAAAGAAGAAAAACCTCAAAATAACAACCTACCAAGGCATCTTAAAGAACTAGAAAAGCAAGAGCAAACTAAACCCAAAATTCGTAGAAGAAAAGAAATAATAAAGATCAGAGAATAAATAAACGAAATTGAAACAAAGGAAACAATACAAAAGATCAATGAAACAAAAAGTTGGTTTTTGAAAATATAAACAAAATTGGCACATCATTAGCCAGACTAACTAAGGAAAAAAGAGAGAGGATCCAAATAACTACGATCAGAGATGAAGGAGGCATTACAACTGATACCACAGACATTCAAAGGAGCATTTGTTATTTGTGGTTACTGTGAGCAACTATATACCAATACATTGGAAAAATCTAGAAGAATTGAAGAAATTCCTAGACACATACAACCTACCAAGATTGAACTATGAAGAAATCCAAAATCGGAACAGAACAATAACAAGTAATGAGATTGTAGCAATAAAAAGTCTGCCAGTAAAGAAAAGCCCAGGACACTGCTTTTACATTTAAAGAAGAACTAACACAATTCTACCCAAAGTATTCTGAAAAATGGAGGAGGATGGAATACTTCCAAACTCATTCTGCAAGGACAGTATTATATTACTCTGACACCAAAATCAGACAATGATACATCAAAAAAACAAACAAACAATAGGCCAATATGACTGATGGATATTGATGCAAAATTTTTTCAACAAAATACAAGCAAACTGAATGCAACAATACATTAGAAAGATAATTCATCATGACCTAGTGAGATTTATCCTAGAGATGCAAAGGTGGTTCCATATATACAAATCAATGTGATACATCATATCAACAAAATGAAAAACAAAAATCATATGATCATTTCAATTGATACTAGATAGTTATTTGATAAAATTCAACATCCCTTCATGACAAACACCCTGAAAACCTGCGTATAGAGGATCATACCTCAACATAATAAAAGCCCTATATGGCAGACCTGCAGCTAGTATCTTAATGAATGGGGAAAAACTGAAATGGTTTTCCCTAAGATCTAAAACGTAACAATGATGCTTACTTTCACCACTGTTATTCAGCATAGTATTGGAAGTCTTAGAGAAAGAAATCAGACAATAGAAGGAAATAAAGGACCTCCAAATTAGAAAGGAAAAAGTCTAATTATCCTTGATTGCAGATAATATGATCTTATACTGGGAAAAAACTATAGATTCCACAAAAAAAAAAAAAAAAAAAAACCTATTAGAACTGAGAAGTTCAGTAAAATTTCAGGATATAAAATCAACATACATAAATAAGTGATATTTCTATATGCCAACAGAAGGCAATCTTAAAAAGAAATAAAGTTATCTCATTTACAATAGCCACAAATTAAATACCTAGGAATTTACCTAAACAAACTAGTGAAATATTTCTACAATGAAAATTATAAAACATTTATGAAATAAATTGAAGAGGAGATAAAACAATGAAAAGGTATTCCACGTTTATGGATGGGAAGAATCAATATTGTTAAAATATGCATACTTCCCAAAGCAATCTACAGATTAAGAGCAATCCCTATCAAAATATCAATGACATTCTTCACAGAATTAGAAAAAACAATTGTAAAACTTATATGGAATCACAAAAGACCCACAATAGCCAAAGTTACCCTAAGTAAAAAAGAACAAAATGGAAGAATCACATTACCTGAATTTAAATTATACTACAGAGCTACAGTAACCAAAAAAGCTTGGTACTGGCATAAAAGTAGACATGTAGACCATTGGAACAAAATAGAGAACCCAGAAACAAATGCATACATCCACAGTGAACTCATTTTTGACGAAGGTGCCAAGAACAAACACTGAGGAAAGGACAGTCTCTTCAATAAATGATGCTGGAAAAACTCGGTATTTATTTGCAGAAGAATGAAACTAGACCTCTATCTCTCATCATATATAAAAACTCAAATCAAAATGGGTTAAATACTTAAATCTAAGACCTCCAACTACTAATTACTAAAGGAAAACATTGGAAAAACTCTCCAGAACATTGGTCTGGGCAGATTTATTGAGTCATACCCCACAAGCACAGGCAACCAAAGCAAAAATGACAAATGGAATAATGTCAAGGGGAGCAAACAAAAAAGTAAAGAGACAACCTTTAGAATGCAAGAAGATATTTGCAAACTACTCATGTGACAATGGATTAATGACAAGAATATATAAGGAGCTCAAACAACTCTACTGGAAAAATTCTGATGATTCAATTAAAAAGTGGGCAAAATATCTGAATAGCCATTTCTCAAAAGAAAATACACAAAAGGCAAACAGACTTATGAAAAGGTGCTCAGCATCACTGATCATCAGTAAATGCAAATCAAAACTATAATGAGATATCATCTCACTGCAGTTAAAATGGCTTTTATCCAAAAGATAGGCAACAACAAATGCTGGCAAGAATGTGGAGAAAAGAAAGTTCTCATACACTATTGATGGGAATATAAATTAGTACAATCACTATGGAGAACAGTTTGGAGGTTTCTCAAGCAATGACAAAGCTACCATACAATCCAGCAATCCTACTGCTGAGAATATACTCCCCAAAAAGGAAATCAGTATATCAAAGAGATATATCCACTTCCACGTTAGTGACAGCCATATTAACAGTAGCCAAGACTTGCGAGCACCTAAGTGTTCATCAGCAGATGAATGAATAAAAAAAAAATGTGGTATGTATATACAACAGAGTACTATTCAGCCATAAAAAATAATGAGACCCTGTCATTTGTAACATTGATGAAGCTGGTGGTCATTACACTAAGTGAAATAAGCCAGGCACAGAACAAGAAATATCACATGTTCTTACTTATTTGTGGGAACTAAAAATGATTAATAAAACAATTGAATTCATAGAGAATAGAATAGTGTTTACCAGAGGCTGTGAAGGGTAGTGAGAGGGTTGTGGGGGATGGAAGTGAGGATGGTTAATGGGTTAAAAAAAATAGAAAGAATGAATAAGACCTAATACTTACTAGGACAACAGAGTGACTATAGTCAAAAATAATATAATTATACATTTTAAGATACCTGAAGAAATATTATTGGATTGTTTGTAACACAAAGGATAAATGCTTGAGGTGATGGACACCCCATTTGCCCTAATGTGATTACTATGCATTGCATGCCTGTATCAAAATATCCCACGTAACCCATAAAGATATACACCTACTGTGTACCCACAAAATTAAAAATACATATTTTTAATTTAATAAAAATATTTACAAGTTTCATCACCTACAAAAATTTCTTAGTGCCTCTCTCAAGTCAAAATCACTCTCTATTCTAGCCCTTGGAATTCACCGATATGTTTTCTGTACTTATGGTTTTACATAGATTTCAGAATGCCATATAAATGAAATCACACAGTAGGTAGCCATTTGGGTCTGGTTTTCTCCACATTTGAGATTCATCCATATTACAAAATGCATCCATAGTTCACACCTGTTTTTTTTTTTCTGTCTACCTTAAAGATTTGGCTTTTCTTTGTTTTTCACTTATTTAAATACTATGTACCTGGTATAAATTCCTCTAGGTTTTATTCTGTTTAGTGCTCTCAGTTCTTATATCTGTGGCTGAAGTCTTAAGTTTTGAAAAACTTGCAGCCATTATCTCCTTATATGTGTATTCTGCCCTTTTTTTCCCTCTCTGTTCTTCTTGTTGGATTCGAATTACAGGTACTAGAGGTGGTTTTATATTGTCTCATGGCTTTTGGCTGCTCTGATTTGTTCCATCTCCCATTCTTTTTTTTTTTTTTTTTGGCATTGAGTTTCAGTTTTGGATAATTTTTATTGACAAAACTTCAAGTTCATTGATTTCTTCTTTAGCTCCATCAAAACTACTGATCGATCATGAAAAGCATTTTTTGTGTCTGACATTGTGGATGTTCTTCATTTCTGATATTTCTACTTTATTTTTTTCCTTATGGTTTCTATCATGATGCTAAGTTCCCCAATTTTCCATACATATTATAAGACTTTTTCACTAGAGGCCTTAAGTATTAATCATAGTTATTGTAAATTCCTTCTAATAATTCTAATATGTGTGTTATATCTGAATCTAGATTGGCTGATGGAAAGTTTTCTTTATACCCTAATTTTTTCATTAATGCAATTAATCTCCAAAAATTGAAACTTAAGACCCTTATTCTGACCAATTAAAGTCTATGAACATTGAGATTGTCTGGTGATCAAATTCAGCAATACAAGGCTAATAAAGAACAAGCACTTCTGTTTCCCATGAAGTAGGGCAAAGTCAGGAAAGATATACATGTTTGGCTGTTGTTTGCAGATAGATTGGGTTGGCACTGATTAAAACTGCGGCTGAGAAGAGAAATGACCCGAAACAAGAGTTCTTAAATAGGTAACTGTTGTGTTTGGTTATCCCTCTTGTTGAAGTCATGGGAGTTGACATATCCATTCTGATATAGGAATGGATCCTGATGTATTTTCCAAGGCATTGAAAAAAAGGGTTCTTTTTTTTATCTACCTAGTCTCTTTCAGTGCTTTAACAGTAAGGCTGAATACAAGGTATCTTTCTCAAATCCCTTCTATTTAGAGCAATGAATTTAGAGGAATCTCTACATCTCTGTTCCTCTTTTTTATACATGACTGATGACACTTGTGTGACTTGGGCCACTCTCATGTATGTACCCAAGGTTATCTACAATTTCAGAATTTAGTTCTCCCTTTCTCAATAAGAAAGCCAGGGATTGAGCTAAATGGCATAAATGTAACTGAATCCTCTTATTTCTATAAGATAAAATAAATGTTACAAAACGTATTTAAAGAAAATCAACTGCAGAAGAGGGAGATTTTTTGCTCAATGAAGTAAAATAAAGAAATTTAACTATGTGTTAAATTATAAAAATTTGTTGAATCTTACTCATATGAAGATATTATATCTGCATTCCTTGTCCTTGGAAAATGTGTTACTAAAACGATTCACTTGTGAGTGACAACTGGTACTTGTTATAGCATTCACATTTATAGATCATCATTTTGAATACTGGTGCCTATGTTCTCATTGAATATATTGTTCATGTTTTGTTTTGTTTTGTTTTGTTTTGTTTTTTGTTTTCCTTCTCTTTCTTCATCAATTTTCTGTTCTCTTTTGGAGTATATCATTAGGTGCAAGGAATGTCTTAGTAAAATTTGTGCTTTCTGTTTTTTCCCCCTCCCTCTGCAAGCTCTGATAAATAGTTGGCTTAGGAAGAAGATGGCCACAAATTAATATATTGTGGTTTAGGAGTTATTTGTACTCTAAGGAGAATTCTATGTTCTCCTTAGCACCACCAGGGACTTGAAAATAATCAATTAAAAAAATAAAGCAATACCTGAGGAAAGTGAATAAGATTTGGCACTATGCAAAAAAAAGTAACAATACTGTCAATAGAATGTTAACACAATTAGAGTATATTATTCTAAATCTCAGTATACTTTCAGTGTTTTGTTTCCACCAGCTGAGTTGAATCTCCTATAAATAATTATGTTTTTGCTATATCTTACCTGGGTAAATAATATTTGGACACCGTCAGAAAAGAACATACATTCACCAGTATGGGAAAATCAATGTCAATTAGCCAGTTTGTTGGATTATATTATATAAATCAATAATCTATTTTAAAGTAGTTGAAAAGGGAATTTCAAAGTGTTGAATTATATAAGCCAAAATTCTATTTTGCATTTTATATTAGACATAGCATCTCTTCATAAATTATTATCCCTGGACCTTATAACAAACTCTGGGGTAGATGTTATTTCGAGTCCTCCCACCTCTGTGCACCATACTAATGTTTGGGTTAGTAGACAGACCCCACCTCTGCCTGACCCAGACAGATAGTGCAGCTGAAACATAATATTTTCAGAATGCAAGACTGGGAACTAGTTTTTCTGCTTTAGTCAAGTATCTATGTTCCTAGGATGACTCTAGGAAATTCAAATTGTTCACTAGATGCAGTTTTCTCTAATTCCTATGAGAAAATCATAACCTATAATGACTAGAGTTCTGCCAAGATCCCTGCCTGAGACCAGAACACTAGGCTTTACACCTGGCACTATTACAATCTCTGTTAAATTTGTTTCTCTAGGTACAATAAACCTGACCTCCATAAGCAGACTCTGCCCTCTCTCTTCTCTGGTTTCCAATGGGGTAATGTTTGCAGGGAAGCATCCAACCAAAGCTATGATGCCGGCTATGGGAAAGAAGGCCCAAAGAGGTTCAGGGAGTTCCTCAGGTTATACGATAAGGAATAAAAGATACAAAAATGGTAGCCAGGTCTTCTCACTCCAAATGCAAGTTCCAGTGAAGCCTTTGTAACATTCTAGTATTGATTTTACCATAGTTAAATACATTAGACATAAAGTATATATACATACATAAAGTAATTGTACTCACATGTATTTTATACTGTTAAATTGGCTTTATACTATTGTACTTTTTATAAGAACTCTGCAAGACGACCACTATCAAAATTTCACATATAAGTAAACTAAGGCCTGAAGTTAAGTAACTACTTGCACAACTGGTAAATAACAGAACTAGTATTCAATGCTGTGAAAGCTTTTAATTCAAATACACTAGATTTTTTAATGGACTTTCATGACTTTCAAATAGCACATTTTTAAACTCGATGTTCAAAACTTATTCATGTTTTTCTTTCTGCCTGAATTGTTCCATGTCTTTTAAAGAAGGTCACTGCTTTTGAATAAATGCACTACATGATTAAAGGCTTGAAGAAGGGCTTAAATTTGAATTGTGGTTAAAAACAAAGGGCTTTAGTTACTAACCTGATTAAATTAACAGACCCTTACATACAACTTAATATAATGTTAGAGGGAATTGGGAAGAAAAAGTAAAATCAATTTATGAACAAATGTAGAGTTCACAATGCCCCTACGTCGTATGTGAATTATGATAAGCAAGTCATTTAATGCACAATGATTACAGCTGAAAATCACAGGATAGAAACTCATGAAGAAATTCTTCATGATTAAAATGCTTCTGAGAACACTGAATAATTAAAGACTACATTAAACAATCTAAGGACTATATATTGGCCTTATGAAGTATCACAAATTCTGGATCAGAGACATCTAAATTTTATGTCTACTCTATCAATCAGATCTTCACTTCTCAGCTAATGGGTTCTGAGACATTGATATGGTATGATCAATTGCAAGGAGTTACCAAATAATATCTTCCTTATGAAAGCCAAAATACCAAAAGTCACAAGTTATTTCCTTTTTATCTCTTCTTATGGAAATGAGAAGATTCAGTTACACCTATAACATCTAGCTCAATCCCTGGCTTCCCACTGAAAAAGGAAGAACTATACTCTGGAATTGTAGATAATTTTAGGCACATACATGAGAGGGGCCCAAGTCACACAATTTTCATCGGTCATGTATGACAAAAGGGAATAGAGATGTAGAGATTCCTCTAAATTCATTGCTCTAAATAGAAGGAATTTGAGAAAGATACCATGTATTCAGCCTTACTACTAAAGCACTGAAAGAGACTAGACAGGTGAGAAGAAAAGGAACATATTTTTTCCATGACTTGGAAAATGCACCAGCATCCATTCCTTTATCAGAATGGACATGTCAACTCCCATGACTTGAAGAACAGAGATAACCAAGCAAAGCAGTTATCTTTTTAAAAACTCTTGTTTTGGGTCATTTCTCTCATCAGTTTCAGTTTTAATCAATGCCAACCCAAGCTATCTGCAAACAAGAACCAAACAAGTATACCTTTCCTGACATTGCCCTTCATTATGGGAAAGAGAAGTGCCTGTTCTTCATTAACCTTGTGTTGCTGCATTGGATCACAGAGCAATCTCAATGTTCATAGACTCTATTGGGCCAGAATAAGGGGCTTACACTTTTTTTTCCCCTCTTTGGAGCTCTGTTACATCAAAGAATAAAAGTTTAGAGAAAGAAAAAAGTTTTTCTCCAGAAGAAAAAAATAATTTTAGAAAATTGGGACATTTTCATGCTGAAGAAAAATTACAAATTTTTCCTTTTTTTTTTTTATTATACATTAAGTGCAAGGGTACATGTGCATAGCGTTCAGGTTTGTTACATATGTATACTTGTGCCATGTTGGTGTGCTGCACCCATCAACTCGTCAGCACCCATCAATTCATCATTTATATCAGGTATAACTCCCAATGCAATCCCTCCCCCCACCGCCCTCCCCATGATAGGCCCAGGTGTGTGATGTTCCCCTCTCTGAGTCCAAGTGATCTCATTGTTCAGTTCCCACCTGAGTGAGAACATGCGGTGTTTGGTTTTCTGTTCTTGTGATAGTTTGCTAAGAATGATGGTTTCCAGCTGCATCCATGTCCCTACAAAGGACACAAACTCATCCTTTTTTATGGCCGCATAGTATTCCATGGTGCATATGTGCCACATTTTCTTAATCCAGTCTGTCACAGATGGACATTTGGGTTGATTCCAAGTCTTTGCTATTGTGAATAGTGCCGCAATAAACATATGTGTGCATGTGTCTTTGTAGTAGAATAATTTATAATCCTTTGGGTATATACCCAGTAGTGGGATGGCTGGGTCATATGGTACATCTAGTTCTAGATCCTTGAGGAATCGCCATACTGTTTTCCATAATGGTTGAACTAGTTTACAATCCCACCAACAGTGTAAAAGTGTTCCTATTTCTCCACATCCTCTCCAACACCTGTTGTTTCCTGATTTTTTAATGATTGCCATTCTAACTGGTGTGAGATGGTATCTCATTGTGGTTTTGATTTGCATTTCTCTGATGGCCAGTGATGATGAGCATTTTTTCATGTGTCTGTTGGCTGTATGAATGTCTTCTTTTGAGAAATGTCTGTTCATATCCTTTCCCCACTTTTTGATGAGGTTGTTTGTTTTTTTCTTGTATATTTGTTTGAGTTCTTTGTAGATTCTGGAAATTAGCCCTTTGTCAGATGAGTAGATTGCAAAAATTTTCTCCCATTCTGTAGGTTGCCTGTTCAAAAATTTTCTCCCATTCTGTAGGTTGCCTGTTCACTCTGATGGTAGTTTCTTTTGCTGTGCAGAAGCTCTTTAGTTTAATTAGATCCCATTTGTCTATTTTGGCTTTTGCTGCCATTGCTTTTGGTGTTTGAGACATGAAGTCCTTGCCCATGTTTATGTCCTGAATGGTACTACCTAGGTTTTCTTCTAGGGTTTTTATGGCATTAGGTCTAACATTTAAGTCTCTAATCCATCTTGAATTAATCTTCGTATAAGGAGTAAGGAAAGGATCTGGTTTCAGCTTTCTACTTACGGTAGCCAATTTTCCCAGCACCATTTATTAAATAGGGAATCCTTTCCCCATTTCTTGTTTCTCTCAGGTTTGTCAAAGATCAGATGGCTGTAGATGTGTGGTATTATTTCTGAGGGCTCTGTTCTGTTCCATTGGTCTATATCTCTGTTTTGGTACCAGTACCATGCTGTTTTGGTTACTGTAGCCTTGTAGTATAGTTTGAAGTCAGGTAGCGTGACGCCTCCAGCTTTATCCTTTTGACTTAGGGTTGTCTTGGCAATGTGGGCTCTTTTTTGGTTCCATATGAACTTTAAAGCAGTTTTTTCCAATTCTGTGAAGAAACTCATTGGTAGCTTGATGGTGATGGCATTGAATCTATAAATTACCTTGGGCAGTATGGTCATTTTCACGATATTGATTCTTCCTATCCATAAGCATGGTATGTTCTTCCATTGTTTGTGTCCTCTTTTATTTCACTGAGCAGTGGTTTGTAATTCTCCTTGAAGAGGTCCTTCACATCCCTTGTAAGTTGGATTCCTAGGTATTTTATTCTCTTTGAAGCAATTGTGAATGGAAGTTCATTCCTGATTTGGCTCTCTGTTTGTCTGTTACTGGTGTATAAGAATTCTTGCGATTTTTGCACATTGATTTTGTATCCTGAGACTTTGCTGAAGTTGCTTATCAGCTTAAGGAGATTTTGGGATGAGACAATGGGGTTTTCTAAATATACAATCATGTCATCTGCAAACAGGGACAATTTGACTTCTTCTTTTCCTAACTGAATACCCTTGATATCTTTCTCCTGCCTGATTGCCCTAGCCAGAACTTCCAACACTATGTTGAATAGGAGTGGTGAGAGAGGGCATCCCTGTCTTGTGCCAGTTTTCAAAGGGAATTTTTCCAGTTTTTGCCCATTCAGTATATTAGCTGTGGGTTTGTCATAAAAAGCTCTTATTATCTTGAGGTACATTCCATCAATACCGAATTTATTGAGCATTCTTAGCATGAAGGGCTGTTGAATTTTGTCAAAAGCCTTTTCTGCATCTATTGAGATAATCATGTGGTTCTTGTCTTTGGTTCTGTTTATATGCTGGATTATGTTTATTGAATTGCGAATGTTGAACCAGCCTTGCATCCCAGGGATGAAGCCCACTTGATCATGGTGGATAATCTTTTTGATGTGCTGCTGAATCCGGTTTGCCAGTATTTTATTGAGGATTTTTGCATCGATGTTCATCAGGGATATTGGTCTAAAATTCTCTTTTTTTGTTGTTTCTCTGCCAGGCTTTGGTATCAGGATGATGTTGGCCTCATAAAATGAGTTAGGGAGGATTCCCTCTTTTTCAATTGATTGGAATAGTTTCAAAAGGAATGGTAGCAGCTCCTCCTTGTACCTCTGGTAGAATTCAGCTGTGAATCCATCTGGTCCTGGACTGTTTTTGGTTGGTAGGCTATTAATTATGGCCTCAATTTCAGAGCCTGCTATTGGTCTATTCAGGAATTCAACTTCTTCCGGGTTTAGTCTTGGAAGAGTGTAAGTGTCCAGGAAATTATCCATTTCTTCTAGATTTTCTAGTTGATTTGTGTGGAGGTGTTTATAGTATTCTCTGATGATAGTTTTTATTTCTGTGGGGTCGGTGGTGATATCCCCTTTATCATTTTTTATTGCATGTATTTGATTCCTCTCTCTTTTCTTCTTTATTAGTCTTGCTAGCGGTCTGTCAATTTTGTTGATCTTTTCAAAAAACCAACTCCTGCATTCACTGATTTTTTGGAGGGTTTTTTGTGTCTCTATCTCCTTCAGTTCTGCTCTGATCTTAGTTATTTCTTGCCTTCTGCCAGCTTTTGAATGTGTTTGCTCTTGCCTCTCTAGTTCTTTTAATTGTGATGT
The DNA here is from genome assembly GCF_002776525.5 of Piliocolobus tephrosceles. Classification (NCBI taxonomy): domain Eukaryota; kingdom Metazoa; phylum Chordata; class Mammalia; order Primates; family Cercopithecidae; genus Piliocolobus; species Piliocolobus tephrosceles. The sequence continues at coordinate 81,684,683 of NC_045448.1, read as the reverse complement.
TAGAGTGTCACTTTTAGATCTTTCCTGCTTTCTCTTGTGGGCATTTAGTGCTATAAATTTCCCTCTACACACTGCTTTAAATGTGTCCCAGAGATTCTGGTATGTTGTATCTTTGTTCTCATTGGTTTCAAAGAACATCTTTATTTCTGCTTTCATTTCGTTATGTACCCAGTAGTCATTCAGGAGCAGGTTGTTCAGTTTCCATGTAGTTGAGCGGTTTTGATTGAGTTTCTTAGTCCTGAGTTCTAGTTTGATTGCACTGTGGTCTGAGAGACAGTTTGTTATACTTTCTGTTCTTTTACATTTGCTGAGGAGTGCTTTGCTTCCAATTATGTGGTCAATTTTGGAATAAGTGTGATGTGGTGCTGAGAAGAATGTATATTCTGTTGATTTGGGGTGGAGAGTTCTATAGATATCTACTAGGTCCACTTGGTGCAGAGATGAGTTCAATTCCTGGATATCATTGTTAACTTTCTGTCTCGTTGATCTGTCTAATGTTGACAGTGGAGTGTTGAAGTCTCCCATTATTATTGTATGGGAGTCTAAGTCTCTTTGTAAGTCTCTAAGGACTTGCTTTATGAATCTGGTGCTCCTGTATTGGGTGCATATATATTTAGGATAGTTAGCTCTTCCTGTTGAATTGATCCCTTTACCATTATGTAATGGCCTTCTTTGTCTCTTTTGATCTTTAGTGGTTTAAAGTCTGTTTTATCAGAGACTAGGATTGCAACCCCTGCTTTTTTTTGTTCTCCATTTGCTTGGTAGATCTTCCTCCATCCCTTTATTTTGAGCCTATGTATGTCTCTGCATGTGAGATGAGTCTCCTGAATACAGCAGACTGATGGGTCTTGACTCTTTATCCAGTTTGCCAGTCTGTGTCTTTTAATTCGAGCATTTAGTCCATTTACATTTAAGGTTAATATTGTTATGTGTGAACTTGATCCTGTCATTATGATACTAACTGTTTATTTTGCTCATTAGTTGATGCAGTTTCTTCCTAGGCTCGATGGTCTTTACATTTTGGCATGTTTTTGCAATGGCTGGTACCGGTTGTTCCTTTCCATGTTTATGGCTTCCTTCAGGGTCTCTTGTAAGGCAGGCCTGGTGGTGACAAAATCTCTAAGCATTTGCTTATCTGTAAAGAATTTTATTTCTCCTTCACTTATGAAACTTAGTTTGGCTGGATATGAAATTCTGGGTTTAAAATTCTTTTCTTTAAGAACGTTGAATATTGGCCCCCACTCTCTTCTGGCTTGTAGAGTTTCTGCCGAGAGATCTGCTGTCAGTCTGATGGGCTTCCCTTTGTGGGTAACCCGACCTTTCTCTCTGGCTGCCCTTAAGATTTTTTCCTTCATTTCAACTTTGGTGAATCTGGCAATTATGTGTCTTGGAGTTGCTCTTCTGGAGGAGTATCTTTGTGGCGTTCTCTGTATTTCCTGAATTTGAATGTTGGCCTGCCCTACTAGGTTGGGGAAGTTCTCCTGGATGATATCCTGAAGAGTGTTTTCCAACTTGGTTCCATTTTCACCCTCACTTTCAGGCACCCCAATCAGACGTAGATTTGGTCTTTTTACATAATCCCATACTTCTTGCAGGCTTTGTTCATTTCTTTTTCTTCTTTTTTCTTTTGGTTTCTCTTCTCACTTCATTTCATTCATTTGATCCTCAATCCCTGATACTCTTTCTTCCAGTTGATCGCGTCAGTTACTGAAGCTTGTGCATTCGTCACGTATTTCTTGTGTCATGGTTTTCATCTCTGTCATTTCGTTTATGACCTTCTCTGCATTAATTAGTCTAGCTGTGAATTCTTCCACTCTTTTTTCAAGATTTTTAGTTTCTTTGCGCTGGGTACGTAATTCCTCCTTTAGCTCTGAGAATTTTGATGGACTGAAGCCTTCTTCTCTCATCTTGTCAAAGTCATTCTCTGACCAGCTTTGATTCGTTGGTGGCAATGGGCTGCGCTCCTTTGCAGGGGGAGACGTGCTCTTATATTTTGAATTTCCAGCTTTTCTGCCCCGCTTTTTCCCCATCTTTGTGGTTTCATCTGCCTCGGGTCTTTGATGATGGTGGCGTACTGATGGGGTTTTGGTATAGGTGTCCTTCCTGTTTTATAGTTTGCCTTCTAACAGTCAGGACCCTCAGCTGTAGGTCTGTTGGAGATTGCTTGAGGTCCACTCCAGACCGTGTTTGCCTGGGCATCAGCAGCAGAGTTTGCAGAAGATAGAATATTGTTGAACAGCAAGTGTACCTGTCTGATTCTTACTCTGGAAGCTTCCTCTTAGGGGTGTACTCCACCCTGTGAGGTGTGGGGTGTCAGACTGCCCCTAGTGGGGGATGTCTCCCAGTTAGGCTACTCAGGGGTCAGTGACCCACTTGAGCAGGCAGTCTGCCCCTTCTCAGATCTCAACCTCCGTGTTGGGAGATCCACTGCTCTCTTCAAAGCTGTCAGACAGAGTCGTTTGCATCTGCACAGGTTGCTGCTGCTTTTTTTGTTGTTGTTATTTAGCTTTGCCCTGTCCCCAGAGGTGGAGTCTACAGAGTCAGGCAGGTTTCCTTGAGCTGCTGTGAACTCCACCCAGTTCAAGCTTCCCAGCAACTTTGTTTACCTACTTAAGCCTCAGCAATGGCGGGCGCCCCTCCCCCACCCTCGCTGCTGCCTTGCGGTTAGATTGCAGACTGCTGTGTTAGCAATGAGGGAGGCTCCGTGGACGTGGAACCCTCCTGGCCAGGTGTGGGATATATTCTCCTGGTGTGCCTGTTGCTTAAAGTGCAGTATTGGGGTGGGAGTTACCGGATTTTCCAGGTGTTGTGTGACGCCGTTCCCCTTGCGCTTCCCAGGTGAGGCATGCCTCGCTCTGCTTCAGCTCTCGCTGGTCGGGCTGCAGCAGCTGACCAGCACTAATTGTCTGGCACTCCCTAGTGAGATGACCCCAGTACCTCAATTGAAAATGCAGAAATCACTGGTCTTCCGTGTCACTCGCGCTGGGAGTTGGAGACTGGAGGTGTTCCTATTCAGCCATCTTGCTCCGCCCCGATCACAAATTTTTCATATATATGTTAATTAATGTTTTAGAAGAATGCCTGAGTACATTGTAGGTAAGTAAGGAAACACTTTAAGGAAGAAAATTAGTAACTGTTTAGTGCGCTAAATGTTGCCCACCAATCTGAAAGAGTTGATGCTAATGCTAACATATTCCCCAGTAAGATGATTTTAATTAAATATTCTCTGACAATGCAAAGCTATATGCCTGTATTCTTTGTTTAGTACCAGCAACTACCAAATCTCCCAAATAGAGTTACTTTCATTATTCACACAATTTAAGTGGAATTACTTTGTTATGAAACCTAAGAGGGAACCAAATTGTTTAGTTGCATCATCATTTTGTGACAATGAATTTACTTCTAGAAATTGTATTTCCAGTATCTTAGAATAGAGACACAATTCATATAATGCAGCACTTCCAAAACGAGTATTTCAGCAAAAGGAAATGTTCAAAGGAAAAACAGGAAAGTGGCATGCATAAACCACTTTCACCTTTTGATTCTCCAAATATCTTGATTTCTATAACTTACTTGTTTTAAGCAGTTTTGGAAGTTCAACTAGTCGGTTAACTAGGCTGATGAATGATAAAAAATGTATAATAGAAATGGAAGTTTAATAAGTGCAACCTGGTGGTAGTATGAAAACTGCAAAGAGCTCATTATTCCTTCTCTCTACTCACATTGTGGTCCACATGGTCAAGCAATATTTATAGGTCTCTGACTATCCCATCAGTAAAAACCAGAGAAAGTACTTACATTATGGAAAATTTCACTATGCAAAGCATTGTAACCAGACATCATTACCATAAATTTTCACTTGGAAATTTTCTATCAGAGCCTCTGTCTGCAAAATGAAAACATAGTGACTATAACTGACATTGTGGAAAGCAAAGACATTCTAATGGAGAGTAAGGAAATTGCCATCAAGACCCTTTTGGGTCTGGTGAAATTTATATATATTTTAACTGTGCTTGTTTTAATGAGCTCAGTTCTAGATGGTGTGTGATCTCCTAATCAGTCATTTCTAACACTTCACTTCCAAGCCCCTGTATAGTAAATTGTATCTTCCTCTATGTTCCTGTTGGACTGTACTCATATAGATACTGTTGCATCTGTCCAACTCTATTAGTAATTTAAGTATGTGTGCATGTAAATTATGAGCAAATGGAATATAAATACTATTGTTACTGATCATTGTATTTCCCATCAGTCCAAACCATATCAAGAGTTAAATCAAACTCTGAGAGGACTCAAGAAACTTATAGCCTATTGAGGGAGGCAGAAACATAAGGATATGATAAAGTAGAATAAGGGAAATAAGGGAGATAAGTTTTAAATATTATGGGAACATAAAACGGGCAACATTGGCCAGGTGCAGTGGCTCATGCCTGTAATCCCAGTACTTTGGGAGGCCGAGGAGGTGGATCACTTGAGGTTAGGAGTTTGAGACCAGGCTGACCAACATGATGAAACTCTGTCTCTACTAAAAATACAAAAATTAGCTGGGCATGATGGTGTGTGCCTGTATTGTCAGCTACTCAGGAGGCTGAGGCAGGAGAATCACTTGAACCTGGGAGGCAGAGGTTTGTGAGCTGAGATCTGCCATTGCACTCCAGCCTAGGCAACAGAGTGAGACTCCATCTTCACACACAAAGAAAGGGAGGTGGGGGCAACAACATCCAGCCTCAGCCTCAGAGAGTTAAAGGAGGCTTCTTGGAGAAGGACGCATTGGACTATTTTATAAACTAGTAGATCAGTCTAACTAGATTGCTAGTAGGTGAATAGTCATTCTATATGAAAGAAAAAGCACAACAGGATGCATATAAGAAAATAAATATCTCAGTGAGGCCACATTATATTGAAAAGCCAAGTGGCGAGAAATGAGGCCATGCATCATCAGATTGGGGGCACATGACGGAAGTGGCTGAAGGACTTGTTAAAATAACTTAGATTTATACTTTATTAATGGCCAGGTATGGAGAAATTTTCAAGAGGAAGATAAATTGTCATATTTATATAGCAACATGCTACTATTTCGTATGAAGGATGAATTTGAAGTGAATAACACTAGAGACCAGGAGCCTGACTGATCTGAATAATGATTTCAATAATTCATGTAAGAAATTGTGGGGCCTGAAGTTATGTGATAATGGAGGTGAGAAGACAGAAGCATGCTTGGTTCTCTACTTTGGCTTTGCATTAGAATACTAAAAAGCTTTTACATATCCTGAAATTCAGCACCCACCCCCCCGACCATTTACATCAAAATTTAAACTGAATCACTGGTACATTTTAAAGTTGTCCAGGGGATTCCAATAGGCAGTCAAGGCTGTGAACTCTTGAACTAAAGACATTTTTAGGCGACCGAATGAACAGGTTTTGGTGCTTGATTGATAGGGCAGGTAAAGAGATGCAGGTGTTAAGTATGAAACCCAGGTTTCTAGCTTAGGAGACTGGGTAAATGCTGGTACTAAATAAGGAATAGAGGAAGAGAAGGGCTACACACATCTATCTAGAAGGTTTACACATATCTATCTGAAGTGTCTACAGAACATACAGGTAACGTTTCATCATTAGTTGGTTTTATATCAAGAAAGAGAAGAGGTCTGGGCTACAAGTTTACAGGTGAACAGCAAGGGTCTTCTAGAGCAAAGGCACTATATTGTACAGAAAAGCAGAAAGATACTTGAACCTGCTGAAAACTTTCAAGAGGTGTGCAGTAACAACTGAAAGAACTACAACTGAGTATGAAAAGGCGACACTAATTACATTCTCTCTGAGTCAAGCAGAGAACATTTATAGAAGGTTGTGGCAAGCACAGAGTTCAAGAATTACACAAACACAGCTACAGGTGTTAATGATTGGTTAGATTTAGTTGCAGAAGTGTGGCTATCAGAGTGTGTCTGTTAGTGGCTGGCAGTTTCTCAGAGGCGGTTAGTGAAGCAGCTGTCATTCTTTGACGAAATGGGTTTCTAGCCCATTCTGGTGGTAACTTGTTACTAATACAACTAAAAAATTAATTCTTGCCCCAAAAAACAACATTTAGCTGCTTGTTGGCATTCGTTACTGAATATTTGTTTCCTATTATATTAATTTAAGCATTGATTTTATTATTTCTTTCTATTCTCTTTAGAGATATTTTGTTGTTTCCTATCGTCTAAAGTTGATGTTTCAGATCTTTCAGCCTTTTTTCTTTACAACTAGAAGCATTTAAGACTATAAATATCCCTATAATTATCACTTTAGTGCTGTCCCACATTTTATTTGTTTTTTAAAAAGACCTTTGAAGATCTTTACTCTTTCATTAACTCAGATTTTTTGAAGTCCAATTTGTAGTCAGTAATAGTCATCTTTTGTAGGTGTATAAGTTAAGTTTTTGACAAATATACTGTCATATATATTCATCAAAACTAATATGTAGACTATTTAAGCATCTCTTTTATGTCTTGATACATATTATGTTTTCTAATGTGAGAGTCTTCTTTAGACTCATTAAATAAACATGTCTTTTGTATCTAATTCCACAGTCTATTCCCCATGGCCCCTTGATCTTTTATTATGTTTCTTTGTTTTCTTCTGTTTTGTGTTTTGTTCCTTTTAACTCTGAGTAAATGTTCCCCAAAAATTCTCTGTGGAAATTTTTTGATACTTTTATTAAAATTGTGTTCCTTCAAACAGTAATCTGCTCTGCTTCTGATGGTTATCTGTGGTCACTACCAGCCTGTGGGCACTTTCAATTAAGTTATCTTCTTGAGTTTTTTTTGAAATACATTATTAGTGTATGATCAGGCCATAAACCTAAATAGGGAACATTCTAGCATCCTTCCCCTTCTCAATTCATCAAGATCAAGAAAAACTAGTTTTCTTAGTATTTGCCCATTTATTTCTTTTTCATCTTTCAGCTCTTGCAGTAGTCTTCTACTAAACTTCCATCATAGTTGCTTCCAATCTCTTGCCTCCATGCAACTGTTGAAGTGGAACCACTGCATCACAAAGTGAAAGCTGGCTTTGGTACTCACTTTCATAAGTCCTTGCTTTTACTTTGTTTTGGCTTCTGCAAATGTCAGCTCAGTAATGGATTTATAATTATTGTTTTAGTAGTTCTTCCACATTCAAAGTTTGTTTTAATCAAGAGTGCCATTTAGAGTGTCTATTACACTACACTGTGGGAAATAGAAACGAGCTTGTGTATTTTAAAAATGATCCCAGGAAAGTCTATATGTACACCAAAATTTGAACACCACTAAACTAAATCCCATAAAATTCATTACTGTTTGTATGCAGAGTATGTAGGGTAGCAAGAATCTGAGCAGAAAAATGAAAAACCAATTCTAAAACATAAATGTTAAAATAAACAAAAAAGAACAAAGCAATCATTTAGGTAAATTCAACCCAAATCAATTAGTCATGAATACAGAGACTAGCCACTCTTCACTCCTTTACTGTGCTGAAGAGGTTCAAAAAAAGTACAATCACAATTCCTGCATGGTATGACTAATAATCATAAAACTATTAGACTTAAAGAAATATGTTAATGGTCATATATCAAAAGAGTTAATGAGCTACTATAACTGTAAATTCAGAGAAGGTATAGTTGCTACAAGTAATTCTTTAGAAAAACTAGACTTGAACTAGGTATCACAAGGTGAATATGTGGAGATGGAGAAGGAGTAATGTGATTCCAGGTAAGGGCAAAAATGTGATGAAAGTCTCAGAGGTAAGAATGAACATAGATAATCCAGGCTGGAGTGAAGAGATTGATCAACCAGGCTAAAGAGTTGCAAAGTGACAGCCCATATGGAATGTGAATATGGTGTCAGAGAAACTGAACTCAACTCCCAGCTTAACTAGCATTATTACACACAGATGAGAGGATACTTACTGTTTGATTGGGAGTAAATAGTCTTGAACAACTAGTTAAATTATTTAATCTTAATTTTAAGTATTAACAGACCTAACTCTTTAAGCAAGGAAGAGACCAAAAGCAGGAAGACTAACTCAGAGGGAAGACGAGAGGTATTGTGAGATATACTGGGCTCAAGTAAGTATCATGAAAGTGATTCCCAGCTAACATCTCATTCCAGAATATTTCAAATTTACTAATAATGACAAATCCTATTCTGATATATATTATAGCTAATATTTAAATGCTACTTCTTGTCCAACCCAAGGAAGACTCAAAAAGGATTGATGTTTAAAAAAAATTCCCCTTGATTGTAAGATTTCCTAGTGTATATATTACATGAGATGGGCTCCAGCTATGACAAGACAATGGCATGTATATAATATATTCTTGTAAATGTGTGCACAGTGTTATTTATTGACACTAGTGCTATAATAAACCTGTTGGCAAACTCACAACAAAGTATGTATGATTCTTGTGAAATACTAACATAGATTTTATGTTCATCATCTTTATATATGTGATATTTTTCCATTGTATGTGTTAACTAAATGCTAGATTAAAGATACAGATATTTTCATTCTGTTGGAAAACAGTATTTTTAATGCTCCCTGATTATTGCTACCCTTCCTTTAGTCGACAAAGAAGAGAGTTGGAGAGTGCTGCTGTGATTACCATCAGTTTTTTAAACAATTACCATGTCAGGTTCTTCACATACATGAATTAATATTAACATTGATAGAAACGCTAGCAGTAAATACGCTTGCATTCCCAATCTTGAAACTAGATGGCAGAGCTTAAGTAACTTGCTCAATCCTGCACAGTGTAACAGAGAATGGTTTGGGCAAACGTCAGATTTTTCAGCCTACACTACTCAACCAACCAATCACGACATTTTATAGCGACTGAACCTCTAACTCAGGAGTGCAATGGAAACATACTTCATGAGTATATATTAGTATATGTGAAGACTGAAAAGCAGAAAGCCATTTGTGTGTGTGAGAGAGATTATGATTATGTAATATCTGTATTATATACAGTAATGTACATCACACATATATATGTATATATAGGATATATATGTATATAGAGGATATGATATACATGTATATCCTCTATATACATATATATGTGTGTGTCAGGGCTCAGAACATTATACCTTGTCATAATGAATAATTTAAGCTGAAAGAAACTGAGAAAACTGCAGAAGCAAGCAGGTCATTCTCTTTTCCTCCCCCCATGAAGATGCTCATGTGACAGTTGTTCTGTCCTATATGTGGAGGGAAACAATGACTCACACAGACGCTAAGAAGAATCTGAACAAACAAGGCTTGCTAAGTTCCCCTGGTTTATTACTATTAAATTATACCCCTTTGACCTCCAAACACACTTTTGTGTGACTGTCCATAAAGATACAGTTTTCCCTGAGTCTCTGGGTCTTCATTTTTGAAGGTTCCCATGTCACCTAAAGCTCTTTTTTAAATAAAATATTGTGCTTTTCTTTTGTTAATCCACCTTTTGTTTTAGGGGTCTCAGTAACAGGTTTGGAAAAGATATTATTCTCCCCTACACATATATAATATATATAGATATGCTTTAAATGTATATATGTATATATGAACATCCATACATATGTATGTATACACATACATAGGTTAGAGGAGGGCTGGAAAGGTATTTAGAGATATCTTATTTGTAGCACAAAATAAAATATTTTACCAATATTGAGAGGCAGACTACAGTGCCAGCAAAACCACTACCACCCGTGGTCTATCTTGCTTTTTGCTACTTGCTGGAGAATTCTTAGTTACCCACACCAAACCTCTGTTGTTCTTTATCTTTACTCCTTTTATCCCCCATGAAACAAAGGTTTCTGAGCTGCATTCAATGAAACTAAGGTGGGTGGGCTGCTGAGAAGGGTATATGAACAGGAAGTTTCAGCAGATGGGCTGGTGGGCCTCCACCACCCTTCCCTCATAGAAACAGAACAGCTTCATTTTATTTATAAAGATATTGAGATGCTGAACAATATTTTAGTTTTTTAAAAAGTCTTATGCTAAAATTAGTTTAAAAACATCTGTGCCAGTAGATGGCGAGTGGAAATTGATTAATCAGATACAGTAAACACTATTGATTTTAGTGCCTTAAAGTTTAAGGGTATTATTAAAATGATTTTCAAATTGCCAAGACAGGCTGAATCAAGCACTGGAGACAGCCATATATGTTACCTAAAATAAGGTTGGCTGATGCAAGGGCAGACAGTTGGTATTCCTTGATTTAGCTCTTAAACTTCCTTTGTGCTCAATTTTCTGGCTCCACTCCTGATTGATAGTTACCTCGCCAGATACCTTGTTTCTCTGGATACGAATATGGCTCTTTCCCTTGGCACTATACTTCCATGAAAGATAACCTCGTAAATCACTACATGTTATTTTGAAATGTTTGATAATATTAGTCCTGCTTTATCTTTGAATACATATCACATACACATGATATAATAGCAAAAGGTACAAGAAAGTGTGAAATAAAAAGTGAGTTTCTCTTTCAATTGGATCTCTCAGCAACTGAGTTTCCTTTTCTGGGAGCTGCCACCAGTCAGATTCTTGTGCCTTTGTGCAGACATTCTCTGCATGTGGGCAGGGGGACATGTATGTTAGTTTTTCTCTTTTGACAAACACTCAACAAACTCTTCTGTACTTTGCTTTTGTCACTTAGTGTGTGTTTTGACGGTACGTATTTGTTATATATCATACATAATGGTGTCCCTCATTTTCTTTGTAATGCAAACTCTTCTATTATATAAAGGTTATATAATGTATTTAACCAGTCCTATTATTTAGAATTTTTAAAAATATAGTGCTATTACAAATATAAAGCTGCAATGAATATATAGACATATTTAGAATCAAATATCAATAGATATTGCCAAATTATTGCCATAAAATAGTATCATTTTATATGCCTAGAAAAAGAATGAATGCCTGCTTTCCATACCCTCGCCAACACAATGTGTTTATAAGCATTTTAATTTTTGCTAATTGATAAAAATTATTTCATAATTTTAACTTTTATTTATCTTATTATGAAGGAGTTTGAGTTTCAGCAACTTTTCATGTTCTTAAGGGTCATCTCTATTTGCATTTCTCTGACTTATCTAAATTTTCCCCTTTTAACTTGGGTTACTCTTTTGTGTTCTTATTAATTTATAGAAAACTTTTGCATAATAGGAAAATTAAGTAATTTCATATTATATGAATTAAAAGTTTAAATTTTGTTTCTGATGTTTTTGTGTATTTTTTATGTGCTGTGTAGAATAATTTAGAATTACGTAATCAAATTCGTTTTTTATGACTTGTTTTATTCCATAATTTAAAAGAAATTTTCAATATAAAAAGTTTTTTCAAATTTTCTTCCAAGTTTTATTTTTCATGCTTAAGTCTTTCATGCATCTGAAATTTATTTTCATGTACATTGTGAAGAAAGAATATTTTTAGTTGGCTAAAGTCTTTAATGCATCTGAAATTTATTTTCACGTAAATTATGAAGAAATAATATTTTTAGTTGGCAAACCAATTGTCCCAATCAAATTTATTAATCTTCTATTTTTTCACCTATGATCGCAAACTTAAACTTTATTATAAACAAAATTCCTCTATATATTTTATCTTCTATGTCTGCACTTTGAGGACTTCCATTGAACTCTTAATGTGCTAACTCCTCATTGTTTAAATTAGAAGATATAGTTTAATATCTAATAGGACTATCCCCCATTATACCTTTTTCAAAAAAGTTATGGGGTTTAAATTGTTTTTGTATTTTTTAAATACAAAGTTTTAAACGATCCAGTCTAATTAGTATTGCTGTTTTTACAAAATCATATTCATTTTATAGATTGATTTGTGGAAAACTGACATCTTCATGATATTGAACATTCCTAATCAAAAGCATGATATATTTTTTTCTATTTCAAATCACCTTTTAAATCCTTCAGCAACATTTGAATTTTTTTCTTTTTTTTTTTGAGACAGAGTCTTGTTCTGTCACCCAGGCTGGAGTGCAGTGGCACGGTCTTGGCTCACTGCAATCTGTACCTCCTGGATTCAAGCCATTCTCCTGCCTCAGCCTCCCCAGTAGCTGAGTTTACAGCCGTGCACCACCACACCCAGCTAATTTTTGTATCTTTAGTAGAGACCATGTTTCACCATGTTGGCCAGGCTGGTCTTGAACTCTTGACCTAAAGTAATCCGCCCTCCTCGGCCTCCAAAATTACTGGGATTACATGCATCAGCCACCATGCCCAGTCTGAACTTTTTCTTTATATATTCAGCACATAAGTTCACAGGGAGTCTGTTCATTTATTTAATTTTTTAATTGTTTTGGTAAATGAGAACTTTTATTCCATTACATGGTCTATCTGGATGTTTCTATTACACGGTTTTAAAGGATTTCCCTTCAGGATATTTAAGTAGAAACAATGTAATATATACTATATATATACTGAATCTGTGTGTGTGTGTGTGTGTGTGTGTGTATGTGTGTGTGTGCATGATATAAGTTAATTTTAACCCTTACCATAGGGTTGGTTAATTAGTTTTTAAAGATGCTAGTTTATCAGAAATATAAACTCAAAAATATTACTTGATCACTTCAAATACTGTTATTGAAATGTATACCAGAAGATTTACTGACTATTAAGATAGATGTCAGAAATATATGTTACCTAGTATAATTAGGCTAATAGAGTTTAAGGTATGTGATAAGGCTGAAATCTTAAGGTTCCTGAAGGAACCCCACTGCCTTAGCAAAAATGAGGTTGAATATCCCAAGAAAAGCAAGCCCTGTTTCCCAAAGCTTGGTAGCAGCACCTAAGATATGGAGTCTTACTTCATTTGTGTTTCTCCACTTCACTTATCAATCCATGGGATGACCCAACTGACTTGCCCACCTATCAGAATGACATTATGTCCACCTCAGACTAAGTCTTTTAAGTTAGATATTAGTCAGAATATATCTTGCCTTGAGATACAAGAACTAGTTATTTGACCAATTTTGAATGCTTGATAGTAACATTTGTACCTGTCAGAATTTGATCTAAGTCCTAATTTTGTTATTAAATACAATGCAGTAACAGGAACTCTTCCAGGCCCGTGCCCCAATGATCCTGCACTCTTCCACACAGGCAACACAGGGAAGGCTTAATCACAGCTGATCTCCGAGAATGCCCTTTGATTCTCCTGGAATGTAAAGCATGAGGGTCCTACGAGGAGTTGGTATGAGCCCACTTCTCACCTACTGTCTATCCCATAGAAACCACCTCTGAGATAGTTATCATCTCCTAGGTTCTGATAAGGTGTGAGAATTTTTGGCTTGCCTTCTCCTTTCGGATCTAGCTGCACACTGTGACACTGGTTAGCGACAGTATATATTTAGCTCCTCAACAGCAGGGTGCCCCACCACTCGTGTTGCATTGTCATCTGCCTCCTTTGTTTTGGTGTTGTACCTGTTCTGCTGTTGGGACAAAGGATGTAGTGAGACATCACCTTTACTATTCTTGATTTTACTGTCCATGTAAGTAATACAACATCCGCAAGTTAAAAGGGCTCCTTGCCCCTTTCACATCGACATCTGTCAGACTTATTGGACAGTTTTCTGGGGAATAAAGATTTAACCTCCATATACCTCTAATAATTGGAAACTTACTGTCGTTTTCCTGAAGTCTGATACTTGTTGGTATCAGACTTTAGATACAATTTTATCTAAGATTGTTCTAGGTCATAATAGTAGTATATGTGAAAGGTATTGACTTTTGTACATGTTTTAATCTTAACACTTAATTATTTTAACATTTACAACAGATTTTAGTTTTTTCTTGGGTTTTCTAGTTTCTGTTACTTTGAGATGACACTGTACTTCCTATTAAACACTGTCTTTAACTAGTCAGCCTACGTACAGTTAATTCTCATTAATCTTGGTGGTTATGTTTTTATAAAGTTACATTGATCACCAATAGTAAATACAAATTCTTTGCTCCTAGGGGAAAATTATATATATGTGTATATACATACATATATAAACACATATATTTATACATTAAATAATTAATATCTGTTACATTAAATAATTAGATATTATATGCAATCATAAGGAATAATTATATAAAACAATTATACATTTATCTCACAAAGATTACAATCTTAAATTTTAAAAACTACTCGTCTTAGATAGATTTCATTTCTTTTATTTTACAAAAGATAAAATGAGATTCAGAGCATTAAGTGACTTTCCTGAGGCTGCCCCACTAGCAGATGCCACAGGTGGGATTCAGCTGGAGCTTCTGGTACCACACTACACTGCTCCTCCTGTCTTCATCCTCTTGTCATCACTGTAAGGGAGCTGAAACACAATTCGAGTGTTTGTTTGATCTCATCTGGGAAAGGAAGAAATGAGTGACTCAATGTTTTTATCACTTCGCATATGTCCTTGAATGATGGCAAAAGTGCTATGAATATTCATTACAAAGACATTTTAGTGAGTAGGCAAATTTGTAAGTAGGGACATGAGTTCTGGTTTCAAGCAACATGATACTCTTCACATACAGGGAGAGGATTAATGGTTAAAGTCCATCAGAAGAAGAAACTCAATTCTGGATTTGGTCAGATACACTTGGATATTGACACTGTGAAAATTTTAGCTCCAGAATATTCATAGCTCATTGCCAAACTGACAAGCTGAAAATCTAGAACAATATCATAGTATTTCATTAATTCAGTAGTGTTTTTTACAAGAATTGATGAGGGGAAAGAAATGGTATTGCAAAGGACAGAAGGCAGATATTGTATAGTGTAATGTGACTTACACTAGAAAAATATTGAAATAAAGCCATAAAAATAATGTTAAAATTCAACAAGAGGAAAATAAAGTGATAAATGTGCATACTGCATTATATGCTGAACTGCAATCTAAAAACTTAAGAGAACATTTTTTCAACATTTCAAATGAATAGAAGTTGCCTAATGGTCAATTATAGTTATCAATGACTTTAAATGTTTCTAGCTCCTCCCAAACACAGTTTTATCATTAAGTCTGCCATTCATAGGCAGAGATAATCTATGAAGTCTCAGGTATATATTATAATTATAGACCCCTTGTGGGGCTGTTAGAAGATATTTGAATGGTTTAAACTCTACTTCTTAAAAGGGGTAACTCCTTCACAAATAATAGTCTGAGTTCATTTGATTAACTTATTCAGTCTCTCATGCTGGGTTTCAGAGACTAGAATCTAAAACTGTTAGAATATAGTTAGCAGAAGTAGATTTTAATGCAATTGAGATATATTAATATTGAGCCATGAGTAAACACACAGTTGAAACTTTAATTAGCCAAGAAGGCAACATAAGAATACTTTGACAGTATTATGACAAATTTCAGAAATGTCCTTTCATTTACTCCAGCATATTCCCTAGGATCACAGTATAGTAAATGACAACAGTACTTATCTTCATTTCTAGGCTCCAAGACTATTCACTTTTGGCAATTATCCTCAAGTCAGTGCCTATGAGAAACCCTGTATCCCTGTATTTTATGACTTTTTTTTTCTACTTTAAGTTCTGGGATACATGTGCAGAATGTGCAGGTTTATGCTCTCCTTCCACTTGTCCCCAATCCCCAACAGGCCACAGTGTATGTTGTTCCCCTCCCTGTGTCTCATTGTTCAACTTCCACTTACAAATGAGAACATGCAGTGTTTTGTTTTCTGTTCCTGTGTTAGTTTGCTGAGGATGAGGGCTTCCAGCTTCATCCATGTCCCTGCAAAGGACACTATTTCATTCTTTCTTATGGCTATATAGTATTCAATGGTGTATATGTGCCACGTATGATGGGCATTTGGGTTGGTTCCAAGTCTTTGCTGTTATAAAGAGTGCTGCAATAAACATATGTGTGCATGTGTCTTTATAGTAGAATGATTTGTATTCCTTTGGGTATATACCCAGTAATGGCATCACTGGGTCAAATGGTATTTCTGGTTCTAGATCCTTGAGGAATTGCCATGCTGTCTTCCACAATTTGGTTGAACTAATTTACATTCCCACCAACAGTGTAAAAGCATTCCTATTTCTCCACATCCTCGCCAGTATCTATTGTTTCCTGAGTTTTTGATAATTGCCATTCTGACTGATGTGAGATGGTACCTTATTGTGGTTTTGATTTGCATTTCTCTAATGATCAGTGATGATGAGCATTTTTTCATGTTTGTTGGCTACATAAATGTATTCTTTTGAGAAGTGTCTGTTCATATCTTTTGCCCACTTTTTGATGGGGTCGTTTTTTTTCTTTCTTTCTTTTTTTTTTTTTTTTTCTTGTAAATTTGTTTGTTTCTTGTAGATTCTGGATATTAGACCTCTGTCAGATGGGTAGATTGCAAAAATTTCCTCCCATTCTGTAGGTTGCCTGTTCCCTCTGATACTAGTTTCTTTTGCTGTGCGGAAGCTCTTTAGTTTAATTAGATCCCATTTGTCAATTTTGGCTTTTGTTGCAGTTGCTTTTGGTGTTTTAATCATGAAGTCTTTGACCATGCCTATGGCCTGAATGGTATTGTCTAGGTTTTCTTCTAGGGTTTTTATGGTTTTAGGTTTCATGTTTAAGTCTTTAATCCATCTTGAGTTAATTTTTGTATAAGGTATAAAAAGGAGTACAGTTTCAGTTTTCTGCATATAGCTAGCCAGTTTTCCCAGCATCATTTATTAAATATGGAATCTGTCCCCATTGCTTGTTCTTGTCAGGTTTGTCAAAGATCAAATGCTTGTAGATGAGTGGTGTTATTTCTGAAGTCTCTGTTCTGTTCCATTGGTCTATATGTGTGTTTTAGTATCAGTACTATGCTGTTTTGTTTACCGTAGTCTTGTAGTATAGTTTGAAGTCAGGTAGCATGATGCCTCCAGCTTTGTTCTTTTTACTTAGGATTGCCTGGGCTATACAGGCTCTTTTTTGTTCCATATGAAATTTAAAGTAATTTTTTCTAATTCTGTGAAGAAAGTCAATGGTAATTTAGTGGAAAGAGCATTGAATCTATACAATACTTTGGGAAGTATGGCCATTTTCACAATAAAGATTCTTCCTATCCACGAGCATGGAATGTTTTTCCATTTGTGTCCTCTCTTATTTCCTTGAGCAGTGGTTTGTAGTTCTCTTTGAAGAGGTCCTTCATGTCCCTTGTAAACTGTATTCCTAGGTATTTTATTCTCTTTTTAGCAATTGTGAATGGGATTTCATTCATGATTTGGCTCTCTGCTTGTCTGTTGTTGGTGTATAGGAATGCTTGTGATTTTCACACTTGATTTTGTATCCTGAAACTATACTGAAGTAACTTATCAGCTTAAGGAATTTTTGGGCTGAGATGATGGGGTTTTCCAAATATAGAATCATGTTGTCTGTAAACAGAGACAATTTCACTGCCTCTCTTCCCATCTGAACATTCTTTATTTCTTTCTCTTGCCTGATTGCCCTGGCCAGAACTTCCAATACTACATTGAACAGGAGTGGTAAGAGAGGGCTCCTTGTCTTGTACCAGTTTTCAAAGGGAATGCTTCCAGCTTTTGCCTATTCAGTATGATTTTGTCTATGGGTTTGTCATAAATAGCTCTTATTATTTTGAGATATGTTCCATCAATGGCTAGTTTATTGAGAGTTTTTAATATGAAGGGCTGTTGCATTTTGTCAAAGGCCTTTTCTGCATATATGAGATAATCATGTGGTTTTTTTCAGTGATCCTGTTTATGTGATGGGTTATGTTTATAGAATTGCATATGCTGAAATAGCATTACATCCCAGGGATGAAGCCAATTTGATAACGATGGATAAGCTTTTTGATGTGCTGCTGGATTTGTTTTGCCAGTATTATATTGAGGATTTTCACATCCATGTTTGTCAGGGATATTTGCCTGAAGTTTTCTTTTTTTGTTGTGTCTTACTGGGGGAACCCACCCCCCATATGTCAACGTAGGTTCTTTCTATTTTCCATAAGTGTCAGCTGGTTGAGAAATAAAGAG
Source organism: Piliocolobus tephrosceles (assembly GCF_002776525.5). NCBI lineage: Eukaryota > Metazoa > Chordata > Mammalia > Primates > Cercopithecidae > Piliocolobus > Piliocolobus tephrosceles. The sequence continues at coordinate 81,666,692 of NC_045448.1, read as the reverse complement.
AAAGAGTACAAAGAGAGGAATTTTACAGCTGGGTCACCGGAGGTGACATCACATATTGGTAGGACCGTGACGCTCACCTGAGCCACAAAACCAGCAGGTTTTTGTTAAGGATTTCAAAAGGGGAGGGGGTGTAAAAACAGGGAGTAGGTCACAAAGATCACATGCTTCAAAGGGCAAAAAGGAGAACAAAGATCACATGCTTCTCAGGAAACAGGACCGGGGGAAATCAGAAACTCCTAATAAGGGTCTATGTTCAGCAGCGCACATATTGTCTCAATAAACATCTTAACAGAAAACAGTGTTCGAGAGCAGAGAGCCGATCTGACCAAAAATTTACCAGGCTGGAGTTTCCCAATCCTAGTAAGCCTGAGGGTACTGCAGGAGACCAGGGCATATCTCAGCCCTTATCTCAACTGCATAGGACTGACATTCCCTGAGGGGCCATTTATAGACCTATCCCCAGGAATGCAATTCTTTTCCCAGAGTATTAATATCAATATTCCTTGCTAGGAAAATAATTTAGCATTGTTTTCCCTACTTGCACATCCATTTATAGGCTCTCTGCAAGAAGAAAAATATGGCTCTTTTTACCCCACCCCAAAGGCAGTCACTGTTATTCTGTTCTTTTTCAAAGTGCACTGATCTCATTGTTCAAACACACATGTTTACAATCAATTTGCACAGTTAACACAATTCTCACAGGGTCCTGAGGTGACATACATCCTCAGCTTACAAAGATAACAGGATTAAGAGATTAAAGTAAGACTGGCATAAAAAAGTATAAGAGTATTATTTGGGAAGTGATAAATGTCCATGAAATCTTCACAATTTATATTCCTCTGCTGCAGCTCCAGCTGTTCCCTCTGTTCGGGGTCTCTGATTTCCCGCAACAGTGTATCTGCCAGGTTTTGGTATCAGGATGACTCTGGCCTCAAAAAAATGAGTTAGGGAGGAGTCTTTCCTTTTCAATTGTTTGGAATAGTTTCAGAAGGAATGGTACCAGCTCCTCTTTGTACCTCTGGTAGAATTTGACTGTGAATCTGTCTTGTCCTGGACTTTTCTTGATTGGTAGGCTATTACTGCCTCAATTTCAGAACTTGTTATCAGTCTATTCAGGGATTTGACTTCTTTCTGGTTTAGTGTTGGGTGTAAGTTTCCAGGAATGTAACCATTTCTTCTAGATTTTCTAGTTTATTGACATAGAGGTGTTTATAGTATTCTTTGATGGTAGTTTGTATTTCTGTGGGATCAATGGTGATATCCCCTTTATCATTTTTATTGCATCTATTTGATTCTTCTCTCTTTTCTTTTTATTAATTTAGCTAGTGGTCTATTTTGTTAATGTTTTCAAAAAACCAGCTCCTGGATTTATTAATTTTTTGAAGGTTTTTTTGTGTCTTTATCTCCCCCAGTTCTGCTCTGCTGTTAGTTATTTCTTATCTTCTGCTGGCTGTTGAACTTGTTTTCTCTTGCTTCTCTTGTTCTTTTAATTGTAATGTTAGGGTGTTGATTTGAGATCTTTCCAGATTGCTGACATGGGCATTCAGTTCTATAAACTTCCCTCTTAACAGTGCCTTAGCTGTGTCCCAGTGATTCTGGCATGTTGTCTCTTTGTTTTCATTGGTTTCAAAGAACTTTATTTCTGCCTTAATTTTGTTATTTACCCTGGAGTCATTCAGGAGCAGGTTGTTCAATATCCATGTAGTTGTGCAGTTTTGAATGAGTTTCTTAATCCTGAGTTCTAATTTGATGGCACTGTGGTCTGAAAGACTGTTTGTTATGATTTCAGTTCTTTTGCATTTGCTGAGGAGTGTTTTACTTACAATTATGTGGTCAATTTTAGAATAAGTGCCATGTGGCACTAAAAAGAACATATCTTCGTTGATTTGAGTTGGAGAGTTCTGTAGATGTCTACTAGGTCCACTTGATCCAGAACTGAGTTCAAGTTCTGAATGTCCTTGTTAATTTTCTGTCTCATTAATCTGTCTAATATTGGTAGTGGGATATGAAAGTCTTCCACTATAATTGTGTGAGAGTCTAAGTCTGTTGGTCTCTAAGAACTTGTTTTATTATTCTGGCTGCTCCTTTATTGGGTGCATATATATTTAGGATAGTTAACTCCTCTTGTTGCATTGATCCCTTTAGCATTATGTAATGCCCTTCTTTGTCTTTTTGATCTTTGTTGATTTAAATTCTGTTTTATCAGAGACTAGGATTGCAAATCCTGCTTTTTTTGCTTTCCATTTGCTTGGTAAATATTCCTCCATACCTTTATTTTGGGTCTATGTGTATCTGCATATGAGATGGGTCTCCTGAATAAAACACACTGATGGGTCTTGACTCTTTATTCATCTTGCCATACTGTGTCTTTTAAATGCAGCATTTAACTCATTTACATTTAAGGTTAATATTGTTATGTGTGAAGTTGATCCTGTCGTTGCAATGCTAGCTGGTTATTTTGCACACTAGTTGATGCGGTTTCTTCATAGTGTCATTGGTCTTTATATTTTGGTGTGTTTTTGCAGTGGCTGGTACCAGTTGTTCCTTTCCATATTTAGTGCTTCCTTCAAGAGCTTTTGCAAGGCAGGCCTGGTGGTGACGAAATCTCTTAGGATTAGCTTATCTGTAAGGGATTTTATTTCTCCTTCACTTATTATGAATATTAGTTTGGCTGGATATGAAATTGTGGGTTGCAAATTCTTTTCTGTAAGAATGTTGAATATTGAACCACACTGTCTTTTGGCTTGCAGAGTTTCAGTAGAGAGATCCGCTGTTAGTCTGATGGGCTTCCCATTGTAGGTGACATGAACTTTCTCTCTGGCTGCCCTTAACATTTTTGCCTTCATTTCAACCTTGGAGAATCTGATGATTATGTGTCATGGGGTTAATTTTCTTGTGAAGTGTCTTAGTGGTGTTCTCTGTATTTCCTGAATTTGAATATTGGCCTCTTGCTAGATTTGGAGAAGTTCTCCTGGATAATATCCTGAAATGTGTCTTCCAACTTGGTTCTATTCTTCCCATCACTTTCAGGTACACTAATCAATGGTAGGTTTGGTCTTTTCACATAGTCCCATATTTCTTGGAGGCTTTGTTTGTTCCTATTCAGTCTTTTTTTCTCTAATCTTGTTTCCATGCTTTATGTCAGCAAGGTGGTCTTCAATCTCTGATATCCTTTCTTCCACTTTATTGATTTGGTTATTGAAACTTGTGTATGCTTCACTAAGTTCTCATGCTGTTTTTCCAGCTCCATCAGGTCATTTATGTTCCTCTCTAAACCGATTATTCTAGTTAGCAGTTCCTGTAATCTTTTTTCAAGATTCTTAGCATCCTTGCACTGGGTTAGAACATGCTCCTTTAGCTCAGTGGAGTTTGTTATTACCCACCTTCTGAGGCCTACTTCTGTCACTTCGTCAATTTCATTCTCCATCCAGTTTTGCACCCATGCTGGAGAGGCATTACAATCACTTTGAGGATAAGAAGTATTCTCACTTTTGTAATTTTTAGCATATTTGTGCTGGTTTTTCCTCATCTTCATGGATTTATCTGCCTTTGTTCTTTGAGGTTGATGACCTTTGGATGAGGTTTTTGTGGTGGGGATCTTTTTTTGTTGTTGTTGATATTGTTGTTGTTGCTTTCTGTTTGTTAGTTTTCTTTTAATGGTTAGACGCTTCTTCTGCAGGTCTGCTGCCATTTGCTAGAGGTCCACTCCAGACCCTGTTTGCCTGGATATCACTAGTGAAGGCTGCAGAACAGCAAATATTGTGGCCTGCTCCTTCCTCTGGAAGCTTCATCCAGAGGGGTACCTGATGCCAACCAGAGCTCTGCTGTATGAGGTGTCTGTCGACCCCTGTTGGGAGGTCTCCCCCAGTCAGGAGGCAAGGGGGTGAGGGACCCACTTGAGGAGGCAGTCTGTCCCTTAGCAAGCTGGTGTGCTATGCTGGGAGAATTCCCCTTGTCAGGATTAGTCACTCTCTTCAGAGCCAGCAGGCAGAAAAGATTAAGTCCGCTTAAGTTGCCACTGCAGATGCCCCTCCCCCCAGGTGCTCGGTCCCAGGGAGATGAGAATTTTGTCTGTGAGTCCCTGACTGGAGCTGCTGCATTTCCTGCAGAGATGCCCTGCCCAGTGAGGAGGAATCTAGAGAAGCAGTCTGGCCACAGCAGCTTTGCCGTGCTGTGGTGAATTCTGCCCAGTCCAGACCACCCTGTCTCCTTAGCACAGTCAGGGGAAAACTGCCTACTAAAGCCTCAGTAATGGTGATCTCCCCTCCACCCACCAAGCTGGATCTTCCCAGGTAGACTCCAGACTGCTGTGCTGGCACTGAGAATTTCAAGCCAGTGGTTTTAGCTTGCTAGGCTCCATTGGAGTGGGACCCCTCAGCGAGACCACTTGGCTCTCCGACTTCAGCCCCCTTTCCAGGGGAGTAGATGGTTTTCTTGTATCACTGGAGTTCCAGGCACTGCTGGAGTACAAACAAACAAACAAAGACAAAACAAAACAAAAAACTACCTGCAGCTCAGTGCCTGACCAAACAGCTGCCCAGTTTTGTGCTTGAAACCCAGAGTCCTGGTGTTGTAGGCTCATGAGGGAATCTCTTGATCCATGGATTGCAAAAATCTGTGAGAAAAGTGTAGTACCTATTGTGGGTAGCACAGTCCCTCACTGCTTCCCTTGGCTGGGGGAGGAAGGTCCCTTGGGTCCTCACACTTTCCAGGTGAAGTGAAGACCCACCCTGTTTCTGCTTGCTCTCAGTGGGTTGCACCCACTGCCTAACCAGTCCCAATTAGATGACGGGGGTACCCAATTAGATGACCTGGGTACCTCAGTCGGAAAGGCAGAAATCACCTACCTTCTGCATTGGTCTCTCTGGCAGCTGCAGACCAGAGCTGTTTCTACTTGGCCCTCTTGGCTCCTCCCTAAATATTTTAGGATTTTTAGAGATGAGGACACATGAAAACAAGATGAGCAACATCTATTATGCTTTAAGGCATAATAAGAGATACAACACTTATGCTTTCAAACTGAATACCAGATCTTGTGCAGTAATGTTGTAGGGTCGGGATGGAAAGTATTTTCTAAAAAGAAAGAAGTTATGCTTGAAGGTGGATCTTGAAGGATCCAGTCTTAGAATAATAGTGGCCTCTAATCTTCCCATGATCCACTCGTCCTCACAATTGCCTTTTTGGAGTCTGTCTTCATAGCCAGAAAACATTACTGTCTGACTCAAACAAGAACAATAGTCCCACCTTATTCACAGGGGATACATTCTAAGATCCCCAGTGAATGCCTGAAACTTGCACATGGTACAAATTCTGTAAACACTATGGTTTTTTTGATTGGATAAAGGATGTGGCCACTAAATGGTTAATGGGCAAATAGTTTATATAGTGCGAAGATGTTGGACAAAGGGATGATTCATATCCCAGTTGGAAGAAAGGTGTGAGATTTTAGCATGCTACTCAGATGAACTATATATAGGTACTGAATGTATGTAGAAAACAACAAGAAAGGACAGACACAGACATTCAAGCCAGAAGTACTGATTAGTCTGTCAAATGTCTGGAGACCCAAACTGACGCTTATCTGGTTCACATAAGGGCCAAAAGAAACAGAAGATAAATTAGAGAATGCTCCAGGTAATAAGATATCCAGGCTTCAAAGGAAGCAAAATTAAAATATTTAATTAAAAATAAAGACTACATTACTACATGTAACAACCATGTATATTGCCATGGTAAGCATCTAAACAAAATATTTTGATGTTATTGAAATTCTCTCTTCTCCAGGTTGGAGAAATGACAGATCGGTGTATAAATAAAGGTCAGACAAATTTAGTGGGAAAATACTGCCTAATATATATATTTCAAACATATATATATTTTCTATATAAAATAAAATATTTTAATGTTATCTATCTATATATCTATGCATTTTGTGTGTGTGTGTATATATATATATACACATATATATGTACAAAAACAAAAAATATTACCGTAAAAAAATAAAGTTGTTTTTGTGTTTCTTTAGTCATTTTCTTTGGAAAGTAATCTTGAACTTCCTATATTCAGGCAAACCAGAATTCCTCTGTGACTGTGATGATTTGGTACTCCTAAAAAGATTTCTAAAAGTAGAGAAATCTGAGCAGGAAGCTTGGTGGGTTCTTAAATTGATTCCAAGTTTCAGAAAAACAAAAAACATATCTAAACTTGGCAATGAAAATTATCAGGTGTTCTTTCAGTGCCATGGTGCTTGCCTGTTTGATTGGCCTTCTCTGACAGCCTTATTTTAAAACTCTGTAAGTCTGAGGTTAACTTGTAACTTCTAGTCAGTAAAGTTGCCAATAATTTTTGTCTGCTGAAAAACAAAGCCTTAAGTGTGGCAGTCTGCTACTCTCTGGAACTTCTAATCATTTTCTTAAATGCAACTGTCTTTTCCTAACATTACTTAATTTAGTTGCCTATGAAACCAAGTTCCTCAATTCTCATTTCAATTGATTTAAACATCTTACTTGTTACCTCCTTAATTTCATGAGTTCGTTACGAGTCTTGATTTTACATTTGCTTGTTTTTTTGGATATATTACATTTGCACATATTTATGAGGTACATGTGAAATTCTGTACATCTATTAATTATGTAATGATCAAGTCAGAGTATTCAAGGTTTTCCTCACCTGAGTATTTTCCATTTCCATATGTTAGATACATTTCAAGTCCTGTCTTCCACTATTTGGAAATATACAACGCATTATTGTCAACTATAGTCACTCTAATTTGCTATCAAACATGAGAACTTATTTCTTCTATCTCATTCTGTGTTTATACCCATTAACCAACCTCTATTCATTCCCCATAGCCCTGCAACTCTCACACATTCCCTTGCCTTGGCTATCAATCATTTCACTCCCTACCTCCATGTGATCAACTTTTTAAGTTCCCACATATGAATAAGAACATGTGCTATTTGTCTTTTTGTGCCTGGGTTGTTTCACTTAACATAATGACCTCCAATTCCATCCATGTTGTTGCAAATGACATGATTTCCTCTTTTATAGCTGCATAATATTCCATCAATTAGGTAAACTACATTTTCTTTTTTATTTTATTTATTTTTTATTATACTTTGAGTTCTAGGGTGCGCAATGTGCAGTTTGTTATATAGGTATACATGTGCCATGTTGATTTGCTGCAGCCATCAACTTGTCATTGACATTAGGTATTTCTCCTAATTCTATCCCTCCCCCAGCCTCCCACTGCCCGACAGGTCTTGGTATGTGATGTTCCCCGCTCTGTGTCTAAGTGTCCTCATTGTTCAATTCCCAGCTATGAGTGAGAACAAGAGGTGTTTGGTTTTCTGTCCTTGTGATAGTTTGCTCAGAATGATGGTTTCCAGCTTCATCCATGTCCCTGCAAAGGACATGGGCTCATCCTTTTTTATGGTTGCATAGTATTCCATGGTGTATATGTGCTACATTTTCTTAATCCAGTCTATCATTGGTGGATATTTGGGTTGGTTTCAAGTCTTTGCTATTGTAAATAGTGCCACAATAAACATACGTGTACATGTGTCTTTATAGTAGCATGATTTATAATCCTTTGGGTATATACCCAGTAATGATGGCATCACTGGGTCAAATGGTATTTCTAGTTCTGAATCCTTGAGGAATTGCCACACTGTCTTCTACAATTGTTGAACTAATTTACACTCCCACCAACATTGTAAAAGTATTCCTGTTTCTCCACATCCTCTCCAACATCTGTTGTTCCCTGACTTTTTCATGATTGTCGTTCTAACTGGCATGAGATATTATCTCATTGTGGTTTTGATTTGCATTTCTCTGATGGCCAGTAAAGATGAGCTTTTTCATGTGTCTGTTGGCTGCATAAATATCTTCTTTTGAGAAGTGGCTGTTCATATCCTTTGCCCACTTTTTTGTGGAGTTGTTTGTTTCTTCTTGTAAATTTGTTTCACTTCCTCATAGATTCTGGATATTAGCCCTTTGTCAGATGGGTAGGTTGCAAAATTTTCTCCCATTCTGTAGGTTGTCTGTTCACTCTGATGGTAGTTTTGCTGTGCAGAAGCTCTTGAGTTTAATTATATCCCATTTGTCAATTTTGGCTTTTGTTGCCATTGCTTTTAGTGTTTTAGACATGAAGTGCTTGCCCATGCCTATGTCCTGAATGGTATTGCCTAGGTTTTCTTCCAAGGATTTTTATGGTTTTAGGTCTAACATTTAAGTCTTAAATCCATCTTGAATTAATTTTTGTATAAGGTGTAAGGAAAGGTTTCAACTTTCACATATGGCTAGCCAGTTTTCCCGGCACCATTTATTAAATAGGGAATCCTTTCCCTATTTCTTGTTTTTGTCAAGTTTGTCAAAGATCAGATGGTTGTTGATATGTAGTGTTATTTCTGAAGCCTCTGTTCTGTTCCATTGGTCTGTATCTCTGTTTTTGGTACCAGTACCATTCTATTTTGGTTACTGTAACCTTGTAGTATAGTTTGAAGTCAGGTAGCATGATGCCTCCAGCTTTGTTCTTTTGGCTTAGGATTGTGTTGGCAATGTGGGCTCTTTCTTGGTTCCATATGAACTTTAAAGTAGTTTTTTCCAATTCTATGAAGAAAGTCATTGGTAGCTTGATGGGGATGGCATTGAATCTATAAATTACCTTGGGCAGTATGGCCATTTTCACGATATTGATTCTTCCTATCCATGAACATGGAATGTTCTTCCATTTGTTTGTGTCCTCTTTTATTTTGTTGAGCAGTGGTTTGTAGTTCTCCCTGAAGAGGTCCTTCACATCCCTTGCAAGTTGGTTTCCTAGGTATTTTATTCCCTTTGTAGCAATTGTGAATGGGAGTTTACTCATGATTTGGCTGTCTATCTGTTATTGTTGTATAGGAATGCTTGTGATTTTTGCACATTGATTTTTTATCCTGAGACTTTGCTGAAGTTGCTTATCAGCTTAAGGAGTCTTTGGGCTGAGACAATGGGGTTTTCTAAATATACAATCATGTCATCTGCAATCAGGGATAATTTGACTTCCTCTTTTTCTAATTTAGTACTATTTATTTCTTTCTCTTGTCTGATTTCCCTGACCAGAACTTCCAACACTATGTTGAATAGGAGTGGTGAGAGACGGCATCTTTGTCTTGTTCCAGTTCAAATGGAATGCTTTTAGTTTTTGCCCATTCAATATGATGTTGGCTGTGGGTTTGTCATAAATAGTTCTTATTATTTTGAGATACGTTCCATCAATACCTAATTTATTGAGAGATTTTAGCATGAAGTGCTGTTGAATTTTGCCGAAGACCTTTTCCGCTTGTATTGAGGTAATCATGTCATTTTTGTCATTGGTTCTGTTTGTGTGATAGATTATGTTTATTGATTTGCATATGTTGAACCAGCCTTGCATCCCAGGGATGAAGCCGACTTAATTGTGGTGGATAAGCTTTTTGATGTGCTGCTGGGATTTGGTCTGCCAGTCTTTTATTGAAGATTTTCACATTTATGTTCATTAGGGATATTGGTCTAGAGTTCTCTTTCTTTGTTGTGTCTCTGCCAGGCTTTGGTATCAGGATGATGCTGGCCTCATAAAATGAGTTAGGGAGGATTCCCTCCTTTTCTATTGATTGGAATAGTTTCAGAAGGAATGGTATCAACTCCTCTTTGTACCTCTGGTAGAATTCAGCTGTGAATCCATCTAGTCCTAGACTTTTTTTGGTTGGTAGGCTATTAATTATTGCCTCAATTTCAGAGCCTCTCATTGGTCTATTCAGAGATTCAACTTCTTCCTGGTATAGTCTTGGGAGGGTGTATGTGTCCAGGAATTTCTTCATTTCTTCTAAATTCTCTAGTTTATCTAGAAGTGTTTATAGTATTCTCTGATGATAGTTTTTATTTCTGTGGGATCGGTGATGATATCATCCCCTTTATCATTTTTTACTACATCTATTTGATTCTTCTCTCTTTTCTTCTTTATTAGTCTTGCTAGCGGTCTATCAATTTTGTTGATCCTTTCAAAAAACCAGCTCCTAGATTCATTGATTTTTTGAAGGAATTTTTTGTGTCTCTATCTCCTTCCGTTCTGCTCTGATCTTAGTTATTTCTTGCCTTCTGCTAGCTTTTGAATGTGTTTGCTCTTGCTTCTTTAGTTCTTTTCATTGTGATGTTAGGGTGTTGCTTTTAGATCTTTCCTGCTTTCTCTTGTGGGCATTTATTGCTATAAATTTCCCTCTACACACTATTTTAAATGTGTCCCAGAGATTCTTGTATGTTGTGTCTTTGTTCTTATTGGTTTCTAAGAAAATGTTTATTTCTGCCTTCATCTTGTTATTTGCCCAGAAGTCATTCAGGAACAGGTTGTTCAGTTTCCATGTAGTTGAGCAGTTTTGAGTGAGTTTCTTAATCCTGAGTTCTAAATTGATTTCAGTGTGGTCTGAGAGACAGTTTGCTGTGATTTCAGTTCTTTTACATTTGCTGAGGAGTGCTTTACTTCCAATTATGTGATCAATTGTAGAATAAGTTTGATGTGGTGCTGAGAAGAATACATATTCTGTTGATTTGGGGTGGAGAGTTCTGTAGATGTCTATTAGGTCTGCTTGGTCCAGAGCTGAGTTCCAGTCCTCGATATTCTTTTTTAATGTTCTGCCTCATATTGACAGTGGGGTATTAAATTCTCCCACTATAATTGTGTGGGAGTCTAAGTCTCTTTGTAGGTCTCTAAGGACTTGCTTTATGAATCTGGGTGCTCCTGCATTGGGTGCATATATATTTAGGATAGTAAGCTCTTCTTGTTGAATTGATCCCTTTACCATTATGTAATGGCCTTCTTTGTCTCTTTTGATCTTTGTTGGTTTAAAGTCTGTTTTACCAGAGACTAGGATTGCAACCCCTGCTTGTTTTTTATTTTATTTTATTTTATTCTTTTGCTCTCCATTTGCTGGATAGACCTTCCTCCATTCCTTTATTTTGAGCCTATGTGTGTCTCTGCAAGTGAGATGGGTCTCCTGAATACAACACACTGATGGGTCTTGACTCATCCCATTTACATTTAAGGTTAATTAGGTAAATTAGGTAAACTACATTTTCTTTATCTCCTCATTTACTGATGGGCACCTAAGTTGATCTATATCTTTGCTAGTATAAATAGTGCTGCAATAAACACCCGAGTGCCAGAATCCTTTTGATATACTGATTTATTTTCCTTTGGATAAATACCCAGTAGTGGGATTATTGGATTTCAGTTTCTTGAAAAATCACCAAACTGTTTTTTTTTTTTTTTTATGGTGGCTATACTAATTTACATTCTCATCAACAGTGTATAAGAGTTCCCTTTTCTTTTCATCCTCACCAACATCTGTTTTTTTATTGTCTTTTTCAATAGGCATTCTAACTGGGGTAAGATAATATTTCATTGTGGTTTTGATTTGCATTAAATCAAAATTGTAATTAGCCATGTTGAACCTTTTTATACACCTGTTGGGTATTTGTATGTCATCTTTTGAGAAATGTCTATTCATATCCTTTGTCTTATTTTTAATAGGACTTTTTTTTTTTTAACTCTTGAGCTGAGTTCCTTGAGTATTCTGGATGTTTGTCCCTTGTAAGATGAATCATTTGCAAATATTTCCTTCCATTTAGCAAGTTGTCTCAACTCTATTGATTGTTTCTTTCACTGTGCAGGGGCTTTTTAGTTTATTATAGTCCCATTTTGTTTATTTTTGTTTTTGTTGCCTGTGATTTTGGGGTCTTAGCCATAAAATATTTGCCTAGACCAATGTTCTGATGAGATTTCCCTACATTTTGTTCTAGCAGTTTTATAGATTCAGGTCTTGTGTGTAAGTCATTGATCCATCCTGAGTTGATTTTTGCATTTGGTGAGAAACTGGGGTCCAGTTTCATTCTTCTACATATGGTTATCCAATTTTCTCAGTACCATTTATTGAAGAAGATTTCCTCTCCCAAATGTATGTTCTTGATTGCTTTGTCAAGGATCATATATGTGGCTGTACAAATGTGAATTTATTTCTTGGTTCTCTATTTTGTTTCATTGATCTATGTGTTTAATTTTACACAAATACCTTGCTGTTTTGGTTAGTACAGGCTTTTAGTATATTTTGAAGTCAGATGGTATCATGTCTCCAGCTTTGTTCTTTTTGCTCAGGATTTCTTTGGCTATTTGAGCTCCTTTTCAGTTCCATACTAGTGTTAGATGTTTTTTTCCTATTTATGTGAAAAATAATGTTGGTATCTTGACAGGGATTGAATTGCATCTGTAGATTGCTTTTGTGAGTATGTTCATCTAACAATATTAATTCTCCCAACCTCTGAGCATGGGATGTCTTTCCATTTATGAGCTCTGGAATTTCTTTCATCAGTGTCTTATAGTTTTTCTTGTAGAAGTCTTTTACCTTCATGGTTAAATGTATTCCTAGTCATTTTTTTTGTGGCTATTCTAAACGTAATTGTCGCTTTGAATTTTTTTTGACTATTTCATTATTGGTCTATAGAAATGCTACTGATTTGTGTATATTGACGTTGTTTCCTACAACTTTACTGAATTTATTTATCAGTTCTAACAGTTCTTTGGTGAAGTCTTTTTGTATTTCCAAATATAAGATCATGCTGTCTGTAAAAAGAGACAATTGATACCCTCTTTTCCAATTTGCATGATTTTACATTTTTGAGAATTATACTTTAACAAGGTATTTACAGGAGTTTATGAATTTGGTAGAACTACCTTGCCCAAGGACCAGGTCTTTTTAGTTTGAAAGCAGTACCCGAAGGTGGCTGTGTTTTTGAAGAATAATTTTTACTCATAAATCTTAGAAGAAGACTGATAGATGAGACAGTGATAAATATATTTATTGACAACAGGCAATATGTTATACTTGTGTCAAAAATACTTGTATTGGCTAACTAAGACCCTTATCTCTGGCCATCAAGAAACACAGAAAGCCAAGGGAATCGTCAAAACACTCCTTGGTGAAAAAAAATAGAACACTAAGAATTAAAAGATTTTGGGTAGAATATTGCTTGATCTGTGGAAAAAACCAATGAATTATTTTTGCCAGTCTATTGTGACTTTTAATTTCCATTTGTCACTGTTGCTCTTCCTTCATAGTGTTATCATCATTGTCTGTGCCCTGGAAGGCTGATCCCTATGGACTGAATCACCTGGTGAGTGCTTCTGGTTAGTTTCAAATTGGACTCAGTCAATGGGAAGTACTGGCCAAAATTGGAGTATGGGAGGAAAGAAAGGTTGGGGAATGTCACCCCTGCTCCCTCCCCACTTTGATATAAACTTACCACCACCACTGCTCCTGCCACAGGCTCCTCCTACATAGTGTTATTTCTCATCAGGCTCCTGTATTATTATTTCCTTCCCTTTATCCTTCCTATGGGCAGTAAAGTCGAATTTCTGGGTACCTCAACGTCTACTGTCTAATTCCTTAAATTAGAAATGGTTCTAAAGCTGTACACAAATATTTGCTTCATTAAAGTCTTTTTTCCTGGAACCAACTCTCTTCTTAAATCAACCCTCCACAGAGATGGCAGAACCAGTTCTTCATGCACCATCTGCTGTCTTATAACCTGTATGACTCACCTCAGTTCTATCTTTGCCTTGTGCATTTTCTCCTACATCTGAAAGTACTAGACAATATTTCCTCCTTCAGATTACATATTCAAATGAATTTGGTGTTTCCTAAACATTCCCTATTCTTTCATGCCCATTATATATTTCTTCTCTTATTTGTTCATTTTATTTATTTATTTATTTATTTATTTATTTATTTATTTATTTATTTATTGAGATGGAGTCTCACTCTATTTCCCAGCTTGGAGTGCAATGTCACGATCTCGGCTCACTGCAATCTCTGCCTCCTGGGTTCAAGTGATTCTCCTACCTCAGCCTCCTGAGGTGCTGGTATTGCAGGCACACATTGCCACACCTGGCTAATTTTTGTATATTTAGTAGAGATGGGGTTTCACCATGCTGGCCAGATTGGTCTTGAACTCCTGACCTTGTGATCCACTCATCTCGACCTCCCAAAGTGCTAGGATTACACATGTGAGCCACAGTGCCCGACTTATATGTCTTCTTAAAATAACCTTTTCCCAATTTTTGCCCTGGAAGAGACTAATGATCGTTGTATATCAATCTGCCAAACACTGATTTTGAAAGACTGACAAGGTCTTTAATGTAATAAAGTTGGGGAGGGAACAATATTAATAACTTATATATCTGTGTACATCAAAGAGTTCCCTAAATATCAACTCATGAAATTTAATAGTAAATTATACAATTCCTGGCATGTTACCATCTATATCTTTTGCCCCTTTGCAAACACTGAATGTTCCCTAATTAATGATAGTTCTAGTACACCTGCTATATTTCACTTACATTGTGCAAAAATAACACTTTAGATTTAAATGATGCCTAAATTTTTGCCATGGTAACATTCTTTTTTTCTAGTTCTTTAAACTTAATCTTATGCCACCTGTCTCTGTGTACCCAGCCATCCCTCATATCTAAATCAGAATCTGCTTTTCTAAGGTCACTTTTGATTATGCATATTTTTCTCCAACCTAATCAACACCTCTTAAACCTCCAGCCTGAAAATCCCACGTGCTTAGACAACAGTGACAGCTCTAAATTATTCTTCATATTAAAATTAGTGATGTATAGAAATTTCTATTATAAGGCATTCTCAGTATCCCTGAGCATTATTTTGGGACTTTTGCTAGAGATCCTTGCAACACTCAATCTTGAAGAACCAGCTCATATAAAATCTCCACTGTAAGTCCCTTCTTAACTGCTGTTGGTTTCTAAGAGAATTTCCTTTTCTATGTTACATTTTGTAAATGACCTTATTTTATTATTTTCTACATGACACTGTTATGTGTTTGCACACATGTATCTCTTACTGTGTTGTCAATCCTGGAAGTCTAGGTCATGTCTGAATTATCTGTGTTATCTCCAGCCTCTAACATTGTGATGGCTATCACTTAAAATTTTGATTAATAAAAACTTGAATAAATGAAGAAACAGAAGGATTACACAGTATTGATTAGGTTACCATTTACTTTAATGGCATTCAGTTTGCATTCAGTTTGCATTATACCCTGGTCACATTGATTGGGCTTGGGTATGTTCCGTATCTCCTGGGCACAGGGATACTTTTCATGTGATTTAATTTCATTTTCTAAAAAATTTCTGAGCTTATTCTTTCATTATTTGACTTCTAGAAAGTAACTTTCCCATTCACTTTAAGTGTATATTCGTGTAGCTACTAAAACTTAGCTTATCAGTGGGGTTTATAGGGAGCTGAGCATGTTGATGGTTTAACTTCATGACGAGGGAATCATCAGTGATAAAATCATCATTTCATCCCAATAATTTGTCACATTCAGCCAACTCAGTTATTTTCTTTGTTTCTGAGTCGACACACCTAGCTAGTAGTTCTTATTTATCTAGAACAAGCCTACATTTTCACAATTCCTGACTGGAACAACATATGCCTGTATTCACAGAGGTTATGAATAGAGATATTTCCTTAGGATGACCTTTAGTTGTATCTACAGTGCTTTGTAAACTATGAAGTCCTACAACAAGATAAGAATCAATATCATTGCAAATGATAAATATGGCATTTGAATTATTTTAGAAATTCATTTTAAAAATGTACTTCAATGCAACATTCTTCAGAGGAAGGAACTTCCAGGCTACATTTGCCTTTGTTAGTTTATATGGATCATCTTGTTTGTATGTTGTGGGTTACTATTAATAATATGCATTTGCCTTCCAGGGCAAGTATGAAAAAAGAACTAATTAAGGAAGAATATTAAAAATGTCAGGAGCGATGAAGCTAGTATTCTTAAACATTGTTGAATACCAAATAGTATGGAGGCTTAACAGTTTTCAAAATTGTCCTCCTAGAGTGGCCTAACTTATTTCTGATATCTTAGTTTTAGCATTTTATCTCTTTTTGCTAACACGAAGACATCTTTGCAATCACATACTTATCTCATTCTTCTACTGTACTTGTGATTCTTTATTGAAGCTAACATAGGGTATTGGCACCCAACTCTTTTTCATTCTTGATGTATTGAGGAACCATGTAATATTTTTCACCAGAAATCCAGGTACCATGCTAGACTCTGACAGTCCATAGTTGAATATGACATGAAGTCTGTTTTAGACAATATACAGTCCAGTATGAAATAAAAAATAGTTTTGACATATTCTAATAAACTATGGATTACTTATTATTATAAATTAGTTTTTTAGGACTGAATAAGGGTATTGGGCATCATTAATATTCTTAATTATGTGGCCAGGAATTGAGTTTTCTTTCTTATTTTTATTCTTTTTTATTTTGGCCCAAACTCTCCATATCAGCTAATGTAATTGATTTATGACTACTGGTTTCAACTCTGAAAAATTGGTTAGATCTGGTACTGGAAGTGACCCTTGTAAGAAATTAGCACCATAGGCTGGGCGCGGTAGCTCATACCTGTAATCCCAGCACTCTGGGAGGCTGAGGCAGGTGGATCACCTGAGGTCAGGAGTTCGAGACCAGCCTGGACAACATGGTGAAACCCTGTCTCTACTAAAAATACAAGAATTAGCTGGGTGAGGTGGCACACACCTGTAATCCCAGCTACTCAGGAGGCTGAGGTAGGAAAATCACTTCAGCCCAGGAGGTGGAGGTTGCAGTGAGCTGAGATCGTGCCATTGCACTTCAGTCTGTGAGACAGAGTGAGACTTCATCTCAAAAACAAAAACAACAACAAAAAAAGAAATTAGTGCCATAGAGTTTCAAGATAAGAATCTTAAGGGTTATTTGACCTTCCTACACAGTGTAATTGAAAGCAGGTATTGATTAAGCAATATGAACTGTCCAAGAAGTACACAAATACAGAATACATAAGTGGTAGCCTTCTTCTCAGTTAGATTACTTTGGGCTGCCAAAGGTAAAATAAAAATAAAATAAAATAATTTAAAACAGTTGTACCTTCAGGCAACCATTTTCTCACATCTCAAATCTCGTCTCAACAATTGCTTAGTATAGAGTCCATTCTCAGGCAGGTGTCTCCACATGGTCCCCTTGTGGTGGTCAGCAATTCTTGGCTGACATCCATCCTTTGTTCACAGCCAGTAGATGACAAGATCTATACCTGCATTACCAGCACAGCTGTTGAGATCCCCTCCAGTCACTCATCCTACCTCACCTGATCACTGAGTCATGTGGATATAAAGCACAGAGTACAAAAACTCTAGGTTTTGTACTCATAGTTACAGGTGGAAGGAGGAAAAAGGAATTGAATGCTGGGAAGGCAACAAAGATATGACATCCTGGTGTCTAACTCCAGTGGCTGCTTTTCAGACCTAAACAGATTCAATAATTCTTTTTTGTCTTTGCATATGAGGGGCTCTATTCTAAATTTTCAAGACATCTTTGTCAATACAACTAGATTTTATATTCTTTATGGTACATTATTTTTCCATTTTGCCTTCTTGATTACACGGCTGCTGTCCATTTAGCAAAACTGTAAGTTCCACAGCATTATACATTTCTTTTTATCCTCAGCAAATACTCTGCATGGGGCTAGGCACACAATAAATATGTGGTAAACGAGTGGTGAATTGATGTGAATTACTGTCTAGCAGATCATTTCCCTCTATCAATCAGGAGGCAGTATTTCTTTTTCAGTTTATTCTTTCTGTACCAAGCAGAGATATCCAAGACCTGCAATGAGTTAGGACTGTTCTCTCTGGCTTTGAATTTATCATTTAGTTTTGAAATTTCTTTTTGTGAAAAAAAAATTGGAATATATTATTTGTTCTGTATTCATAGTTAAAATTTAAGAGGTATTCATTTTTATGAGGACTTTGTCAACTCCATTACAATATTAGTTAATGTGATTTTGTGTTTGTAGGCCTGGAACAGAATGAACTAGCAGGGAAAATCACAGATTCATTTAATGATGTAGAACACACAAAAGTAATAACATTAAAAATTATAGATGCTCAAGAAGGGGAAATGAGCATTTTTAGTAAATAAATTTCCGAATTTCTACCTTTGAAAAAATGTTTTCCTCCCTTTCCTTTTCTGCCTACACACACCTGTCAGTGACTGTGGGAACATATTTAACAAAAAAAAAGAAAAAGTAGAAGCTCTTTGAGTGTTCATACACTATAAGCCTCACACAATCGCCATGGATATAATATTTTTCTATACTGTCTTTAAACATCTGGATGAAATAGAAAAATATCATCTAATATTAACAATGGTAGGCCGGGCGCGGTGGCTCAGGCCTGTAATCCCAGCACTTTGGGAGGCCGAGACAGGCGGATCATGAGGTCAGGAGATCGAGACCATCCTGGCTAACATGGTGAAGCCCCATCTTTACTAAAAAATACAAAAAACTAGCCGGGCGAGGTGGCGGGCGCCTGCAGTCCCAGCTACTCGGGAGGCTGAGGCAAGAGAATGGCGTGAACCCGGGAGGCGGAGCTTGCACTGAGATCCGGCCACTGCACTCCAGCCCGGGCGACGGAGCAAGACTCCGTCTCAAAAAAAAAAAAAAAAAACAATGGCCACACTTGCTGGATCCTTATGCTCTAGTCACTATGACTTTTCCATCTTTACAACATAGCTCAGGGTTATCACATGTGCTGTGGCTGCTGTCTAGAATGTTCTTCTCTTTCCTGTTCACATAGCTAACTTCAACTCAGACTGCAGCCCTTAACAGAAACATCACCTGCTCAGATGTTTTTCCTGGCCCATTAATCCAAGTTAGGCCATTGTGCTATAGCACTCTACAGCTTTCCTTGATAGCTCTTATCCACATTTGTAATTAAGTGCTTATCTATATATTCATTTAGTTGATATCTGCCTTTTCTACTACCATGAGGAATAAGAAAGCATCTGTTCTTTTTTCCAACTATACGCCCATGGCATAGAATACTTCTTGGTTACAGAATATATCTAATAATGATTTGTGTTTGAAAATCACAACTTTCAGTCTCTTACTGAGTAATCAAATAGCTACCTAAGGCTGATCATAGTATAGTTTCCAAGGGTGAGTGTCATTAATCTCTTCCTTCCCTCTATGTGCCTACTGCTCCACCCATCACAAAATAAAATCTATTTTCCCTTGCCTGAAATCTGGGCTGGCCTGGAGAGTTGGTTTGGTCAATAGAATGTGAAGAGAGTGATGTGCCAGTTCCAGCCCTGGCCTTTAAGAAATGTATCACGTTGCTCAACCTCTCTCTTAGATGCCAACTACATGTGGAAAAGAAGACCAGGAAAGATTACTGAGTGAGGAAATACTATACAGAGAGAGACAGAGACAGAGGCAGAGACCACATGGAGCAGTATTGAGGTGCCAGACATGTTAAGGCAGCTTTCTTGAACCTCCTAGCCCAAGCCAGCTGCTAGTAAAATGCAGCCAAGCCAATGACCCCAGCTCATGCCAAGTGGGGCAGAAGAACCTCTCTGCTGAACTTTACTTGAATTGTTAACAGAAGGGTCACAAGAAATGATAAACTGTTCTTCTTTTAAATTTGGGATGTTTTCTTATACAGCAATAGCAACTGAAGCTGTGGCCCATCAGGAGTTGTCACCATCTCTTAAAAAAAAAAAAAAAAAAAAAAAAAAATTACATAGCAATTTAGACAACCTTCACAAGGTCATATGATTTGTAAAAGATAGGATCAAGATTGTGTTATACATTTTTGTAAAAAGTACTCAGTCTAGGGCTTTTTCTTCTATATCACATGAACTTATTTCACTGTCAGCAAAATATATTCTCCAAGTTCCTAAACAACTGCAATGCTGTCAATATTTATTGCATTTTGTAAAATACAGACCATCAAAACAGAGTGATTGAAGAGATTCCTGCAATGGAGAAATCAATAGACTAGGAGTCAGAAGACCTGGATTGGGGTCCTCAGTTACCGACCTCAACTCTGAGCAATTACTTTATCTATAAAATAAGAGCACTAGAACTCATCTCCAAGGCCTATGATGAAATTTAAATAAGATCATGTACTTTACAGCCTTTTGTAAGCTTTAAAGAGCAATGGACATGTTAGCAAATAATCAGCCTGTAATTTTATAATTGGAACGCCTTGAATTATTTAAAGGTTTACCCATTTTGCAATTACCATTAACCTTTGGGGTGTGATGTTTATGCAAATTCATTAGAATGAGAATAGCATTATTTCAATTATGATTCCAGAGGAAACTTATGCTCTGAGGAAGAAACAAATTATTTATCTGAATTTTAGTGATGTTCAAACAAAATATCCTGATCTTTTTGATAAGGAAAAATGCAGCTCTGAATTTTGAAAGTTTCTCAACACCAGGAGGGTCCTCTATTCTCTTCATGCTATAGGTGGCATGAAAAAGTTAGAAAACACTTATCTAAAACCATATTGTCCTAACTAGTCGATGCCAGGGGATATCACCATCCATTAATCAATTGACTAATAAGCTAGATTTTGCTTGCAAGTAAACAACAGAGGGCTAGTATAAAGTATTAGATGCTTATAAAGAAGGAGGGAACCAGTTCTCCAGCCCTTAGCTGTGTGGAAGAAAATGAAGCAAAGGTTAAAATAGTTGGAAGAAGAAATATTTTTACTAATTTCATATTTTGACCAGGCATCAGAGCATCTACAAAGTTAATTAGGTAAAACGAATTAGATTATATTTTCATTACTCATTAGCTTTACCTATCTTAGTCTGACTCCTTAAATACTTCCACATGACCATTTGATTATCTCTGCCTCCTTTAACAATACTATACATTTTAGAAGGCAGTACTAATCAAATTTTGCTGATAACAAAACCAGAGAATTCAAAAATAGTTGTAGCTGACCTTGACGCTTTGCCTGCAGATTTGTGGACTGAAAAATAATGACAGCAGTCACAAAAGACTAAGTAGTCTTCCAGGATATGAATCTTTGTTGATTTTATATCCTGCAGCCATATATCATTTCTGAAACCAAACTAATCCTACTACTCTTACTTCTGCTAGCTCAATGAGTAGTTCATCTTCCTCCATAACATTAAGGGAGAGAAATCTTCTAGATGGGCAAAAAACAATTTAAGCTCAGTGACAACTAAAAGAAGAACAACAAATGGACTCTGAGCCATCTAAACTGCAGCCCAGAGATGAGGATAGAATCAAACAAAACAAAAAACTTCAAGCCATCGTTTATTTTATAAATATACTTTTCAGAGAAGGATTGCAGGAGGGGAGTAGAATCCTGCAAGACACAGGATCAAATCCAAGCACAAATTAATTCTACTCTACTGTAAATTAAGGTATAATTGCATACTGATTTCTTACCAATCAGGGCATCAAGTACCTGAAAAAATAAGACCAGCTCAGTAATTTCCAAAGCTCTTCAACCATCCAAACCACCAAAAGATCATGTGTACAACACAAATCTGTGATCTTCACCTGAAGTATTCTGATTTTAGCCAGGTAAACCACTGGACTAAAGAATCTTGAAGTCTCATTAGAAGCCCCAAGGGCTGTGAATTATAGTTATTGTCTACACAGCCCAATATCCTACAGAGAAAACTAAAACCCTGCAAAATCTAGGGAATAAAATCAGAGGAAATCAGGGGGAATATAAATACCATCATCTTTTTCTTGTAGACACTCCAATTACTCTGGAAGAAAGGCAGAACTTCAGAATCATAGTGGGTTTTGGAAATTTGGTATTTATGAGTATATTTTCCTGCTGGCTTTTCGCAGTATGTTTTATACTGGAAAGACTCTGCCAGCAAATTGTGAATCCAAGGTCTGCTAAGGCCAGCTCCCTCCAACGAAGTACCACCTTCCCCTGGAGCAGTCCTATGGACTGAGCCTCTTAGGATGTAGAGAACATTGGTTAAAGTTCTTTGATTTCCAAATACAACTTTTTCCTTATGGTCATCCCACCTCCTATTGCTTTTGCCAAAGCTTCAAAAGATCAGCACTACTGCTTCTTCTACGTCTGTTGCTCTTGCCAGCTAGAAATCTCCTCAGGGATATAACGTGAAGAAAACATTACTTCAACTTTCTACTCAATACAATGGAGGAAAGGAAGGTATAACTGAAATGGAGAGAGAAATGCCCAAATATAATACAATAATTGTCCTTTGGAGTGTTTCCTGGTTTTGTTCATGTATTTGTGTCTTATAAATAGCACAGAGCATGTTTGGGTGTTGCTAAACTTCCTCAAACACTTTTAAAAACCATCAGATTTTGTGAGAAGTCCTTCACTGTTAGGAGAATAGCATGGAGGAAACTTCCCCCATGATCCTATCACCTCCCAACAGGTCTCTCCCTCTACATGTGGGGATTACAATTTGAGAAGAGATTTGGGTAGGGACATAGAGACAAACCATATCAGAGCCCCTTTATCCAACAAGAATCATGAACATTTTGAGACAGCATCAGCAGGCTACAAGAATAAGTGCTAGGTTGTGTAATGAAAAGCTTAAAGTGATGCTTGACTTGATTTCTCAATAGGATAAAGATATAAACTGTGGCACAAATAAGTTACTTTTGATAAGAGGGGCTCTATTTATAGTTATATCATGAAAATGACAAATGCAAATGAGGAGTGTCCTCAAGAAATCTAAATGTTCAGGCCTTTCTACTTGTAAATAAATAAAATACTACTTATAAATAATAAGAATTTTCTTCAGCCTGTCAGAATATGTGTGAAGTCTGCAGAAAAATTCCCTAATTTGGAGGAGCAAGAGCACGGAGCAAATGTTCAGGGTAAAAATGGCCAGAATTTATCTATGTTTGCCATTTCCAGCCAACAGATATCAAAGCAAATACTGGAGAACTGCTTCATAATATACAACCATATTATTGAGAAGTTGGTAGTCAACTGAGCTGGGTTCAGCCAAACCTCATGATAACAGGGCCCAAGTATTGTGGTGTAAAACATTACAAAACTCTGGGGATACAATGCACCATTCCCAGGATGTAGTGTTCCCCTAACTCTGGTCAATAAAATTTGAGGTAGGAGATCAGAATTACCAACACTGTATACCTTGAGTGTAAGATAACAGAACTCCAGAGTTAAAAAGCCTGGTTGTAGTGTAATACTTTTCAGTCAATATAAGAAAAATAATTGTTTAGAAGCAACATTCTCTATTTAGGATTGCTCATAATTATGGATTGCATCTTACCTTCCTCAGACTGGTTAACACTTGAATGGGTGACAGAAAACTACAGCATCTCCCAGTCCAGTCTACCTTTTGATTGAAAGAAGCACACGAGTGAAAGAATGCAAACAGCATCTCCCTTCATTGAACAGGGTTCTGGAGAGATCTTCTCTGTTTTAGGAATAAACAAACAAGGGGAAAAGAGGCAAGTAGATAACACAAATGGCTCTACTTGATAGGGAAAATGCCAGAAAAAGCTATTTCTATTTTTCTCCTACTACTGCTTTTGATTTGGTCCTATTACCTTCCCTTTTTCTGTCCCTTGGTGATACCACAACAAATCTCATTTATTTCTGACTATTCACAGGGTTACAACAAATTCAAGTCCAGCAGAGTTAAATATAAAATAACAAACTCCCATAAGGACAAAAATTTCTTTTCTACCCCAACTTTAAAACTGACTCAGGGCTTAGGGAATTTATGCAGAGAAAAAAATACAAACCAAACATGATCTTTCTATTTACTTGTCCTTCATCTTCTTCTCCTCCTGCTGGCTCTCCCAGGGTCAAATTAGTAGAAGGGACTTTCATAGGAAAGGAGAGAAAAGTATTAAATCACTGCTATTGATATAATTTTGTCAATGTCTTCGGTGGCAGGCACTTGATTGCTGGCAGAGGCTGTCTTATGTGATGCATTTGTGGGCTTATTTGGAAGCACCATATGGATTTCTGCACTGTAGAGTTTCCTGACCTGGAGAATAAGTTTGCTGAGTGACCTTTCACTGCCTCCATATCAGTTCTGCTCTTAAAATTATACCTTGCAACTTTGGACCTTTCAGTCTCCAGTCTGGCCAACCACATCTAGGATTGGGTATTCTTCAAGATGGTAAAATAATGGCTCATCTCTGCGGAAATTCAGAGATTTTTGTTTTGACAAATGATTGCTTACTGTCTTTCCTCTCAAACCCTATCTTCCTGAGTTGTTGTTGACAGAAGTCAGACTTTTACAAACAAGGTCAAGAACAGTGCCTTGTTTTTATATCTCTTCAAATGCCAGTGATACATGAAACATTCTTACAAAAAGTTTCTTACTGCAAGGGGGGTCAGTTCCACCTCTTCAGAAACTCACAATCTCTATAATAGTTTTCTTAGACCTCTACTCACTTCACTTGGGCTGGGTGTGTTTGTGAAACAATTGTCCTCCATAAGGAGGGAAAAATAAAACGCAAAGCTCGTTCCCGCTAGCTAGGGATACATTACACTATCTCAATAGTTCTCTCTTCAGTTTATAGTCTCTTCTTTCTTTATATAAAGAAGGCTGGAGCTGGATGATTAAGGAACAGACACAGAACTATTAACAATTCTATCAGTTTTCTATTACTGTGTAACAAACCACCACAAATGTGTCAGCTTAAAACAATACATATTATTTCACAATTTCCTGTGGGTCAGGTAGCCTGACTGGGTCTTGACCTAGGATCTTACAAGGTTACAATCAAAGTGTTGGACAGGCTGGTTTCTAACCTGGAGACTACAATTGAAAAGATTCTACTTCCATGCCCATGCAGAGAGCTGGGAATATTCATTTACTTACAGCTGTATGAGGACCCCAGCTTCTTACTGTCTATAGTCTGTCCACAGTTAGGTACTTGATGTTGTCCACAGTTCCCTGCTATGTGACCTTTCTTGTAGGTAGTTTTCAATATGTCTCTTTGCCTCTTGAAAGCTAGAAGCAGAGTATTTTTCTGCAGTTAGCTGAGGGGGAAGAAATAGAGTGGGAATCTTAGAAATAGAGTCTTAAATACTTATATATAAATTATATAAATGACTTTCAATCATTTTGACAAATAACCTAATCAAGAAATTGGTATTCCATCATCTTTGTATTTTTCTCTTGTTGAGAAGCAAAACATAGATTCTACCTCAACTAAAGGGTAGGGAAATATACAAAGGTGGGCATGACATATTGTGAGTCACCTTAGGATGTGTCTGCTAAATAGTTAAACCAGCCCCAAAGAGATACAACCACAAACTCCTTTCAGAATGTGTTGTTTCTTATCTATTTATTGAGGCTTTGAGATTTTAGCAGTAATTGACATCAAAAGGGAAAGTCTCCGTCAAATTTCTGTTACCAAAAAAATCAAAGCAATCCAAACTTAATAAAAGATTCTATAAAATAAAAGGATTTGAATAAGGCATACAAGAGGTATGGGAATTGCATATGTTTTAGAAATATTTAGTTCATGTATCAGAAGTGCATTCTTGACATCATTTTGTGATTTTAAAGAAAGCAAAATAAAATGCAGCTAATATAAAGCAAGGGAAAATAAGAGATAAGAGTACACACTACAATAACAAATAAAAATTACCTACTTAAAGAAAGAATTTAAGGAAAGGAAAAATACCATAGTAAAAATAAGCTATATATTACAGATCAAGAAAAAAAATCAACATTGTAGAAAATATAATTGAAGGGGAGGACAAGATGATGATGAATAGTTAAAAGGAAATACAAGTTGGGGCAGTTCCAAGATAGCTGAATAGGAACAGCTCTAGTCTGCAGCTCCCAGCATGAGTGATACAGAAGATGGGTGATTTCTGCATTTCCAACTGAGGTACTGGGTTCATCTCACTGGGCCTTGTCAGACAGTTGGTGCAGCCCATGGAGCAGGGCAGGGCATTGCCTCACCCTGTTGCAAGGGGTCAAGGAATTCCCTTTCCTAGCAAAGGGAAGCTGTGACAGACAGTACCTGGATAATCAGGACACTCCCACCCTAATACTACGCTTTTCCAACAGGCCTAAGCAAATGGCACACCAGGAGATTATATCCCTCTTCTGGCTCTGAGGGTTCCACGCCCACAAAGCCTCACTCACTGCTAGAACATTAGTCTGAGATTGAGCTGCAAGGAGGCAGCGAGACTAGGGGAGGGGCATCGACCATTGCTGAGGCTTGAGTAGGTAAACAAAGCAGCCTGGAAGCTGGAACTGAGTGGAGCCCACTGCAGCTCAAGGAGGCCTGCTTGCCTCTGTAGACTCCACCTCTGGGGGCAGGGCATAGCTGAACAAAAGGCAGCAGAAACTTTTGTAGACTTAAACGTCCTTGTCTGACAGCTTTAAAAAGTAGTGGTTCTCCCAGCACAGAGTCTGAGATATGAGAATGGACAGTGTGTCTCCTCAAGTGGGTCACTGACCCCTGAGTAGCCTAACTGGGAGACACCTCACAGTAGGGGCCGACTGACACCTCATAGAGTCGGGTGCTCCCCTGAGACGAAACTTCCAGAAGCAGGATCAGGCAGCAACATCTGCCGTTCTGCAATATTTGCTGTTCTGCAGCCTCCACTGGTGATACCCAGGAAAACAGGGTCTGGAGTGGACCTCCAGCAAACTTCAACAGACCTGCTGAGAGTACTATTAGAAGGAAAACTAAAGACAGAAAGGACATCCACACAAAAACCCTATCTGTACATCACCATCATCAAAGACCAAAGGTAGATAAAACCACAAAGATGGGGAGAAACCAGAGCAGAAAAGCTGAAAATACTAAAAACCAGAGCTCCTCTTCTCCAAAGGAACACAGCTCCTCACCAGCAATGAAACAAAGCTGGACAGAGCATGACTTTGACGAGTTGAGAGAAGAAGGCTTCAGATGATTGGTAATAACAAACTTCTCTGAGCTAAAGGATGATGTTCAAACCCATCGCAAAGAAGCTAAAAAAATTGAAAAAAGATTAGACTAATGGCTAACTAGAATAAACAGTGTAGAGAAGTCCTTAGATGACCTGACAGAGCTGAAAAACAGCAAGAGAACTATGTGATATATGCACAAGCATCAGTAGTCTATTTGATAAAGTGCAAGAAAGGGTATCAGTGATTGAAGATCAAATGAATGAAAAGCAAGAAGAGAAGTGTAGAGAAAAAAGAATAAAAAGAAATGAACAAAGCATATAAGTAATATGGGACTATGTGAAAATACCAAATCTACATCTGATTGGTGTACCTGAAAGTGACGGGGAGAATGGACCCAAGTTGGAAAACACTCTTCAGGATATTATCCAGGATAACTTCTGCAACCTAGCAAGGCAGGCCAATATTCAAATTCAAGAAATGCAGAGAATACTACAGATATTCCTCAAGAAGAGCAACTCCAAGACACATAATTGTCAGATTCACCAAAGTTGAAATGAAGGGAAAAATGTTAAGGGCACCCAGAGAGAAAGGTTAGGTTACCCACAAAGGGAAGAAGATCAGACTTACAGCAGATCTCTCAGCAGAAACTCTACGAGCCAGAAGAGAATGGGGGCCAATATTCCACATTCTTAAAGAAAATAATTTTCAACCCAGAATTATTTCATATCCAGCCAAACTAAGCTTCATAAGTGAAGGAGAAATAAAATCCTTTACAGACAAACAAATGCTGAGAGATTTTGTCACCACCAGGCCTGCCTTACAAGACCTCCTGAAGGAAGCACTAAACATGGAAAGGAACGACTGGTATCAGCCACTGCAAAAACATGCCAAATTGTAAAGACCATCAATGCTAGGAAGAAACTGCATCAACTAATGAGCAAAATAACCAACTAACATTATAACGACAGGATCAAATTCACACATAACAGTATTAACTTTAAATGTAAATGGCCTAATGCTCCAATTAAAAGACACAGACTGGCAAATTGGATAAAGAGTCAAGACCCATCAGTGTGCAGTATTCAGGAGACCCATCTCACATGCAGAGACACACATAGGCTCAAAATAAAGGGATGGAGGAAGATCTATCAAGCAAATGGAGAACAAGAAAAAGCAGGGTTTGCAATGCTAGTCTCTGATAAAACAGACTTTAAACCAACAAAGATCAAAAGAGACAAAGAAAGCCATCACGTAATGGTAAATGGATCATTTCAACAAGAAGAGGTAACTCTCCTAAATATATATGCACCCAATACAGGAACACCCAGATTCATAAAGCAAGTCCTTAGAGACCTACAAAGAGACTTAGACTCCCACACAATAATAATGGGAGACTTTAACATCCCACTGTCAACATTAGACAGACAAATGAGACAGAAAGTTTAAGAAGCATATCCGGGAATTGAACTCAGCTCTAAACCAAGTGGACCTAATAGACATCTACAGAACTGTATACCCCAACTCAACAGAGTATACATTCTTCTTAGCACCATATCACACTTATTCCAAAATTGACCACATAGTTGGAAGTAGAACACTCCTCAGCAAACGTAAAAGAACAGAAATTATAAAAAACTGTCTCTCAGACTACAGTGCAATCAAACTAGAACACATGATTAAGGAATTCACTCAAAACCAGTAAACTACATGGAAACTGAACAACCTGCTCCTGAATGACTACTGGGCACATAACGGAATGAAGGCAGAAATAAAGGTGTTCTTTGAAACCAATAAGAACAAAGACACAACATAGCAGGGACACATTTAAAGCAGTGTGTAGAGGGAAACTTATAGCACTAAATGCAGACAAGAGAAAGCAGAAAAAATCTAAAATTGACCCCGTAACATCACAATAAAAAGAACTGGAGAAGCAAGATCAAACAAATTCAAAAACTACCAGAAGGCAAGAAATAACTAAGGTCAGAGCAGAATTGAAGGAGATAGAGACACAAAAATCCCTTCAAAAAATCAAGGAATCCAGGAGCTAGTTTTTTGAAAAGATCAACAAAATTGATAGACACTAACAAGACTAATAAAGAAGAAAAGAGAGAAGAATCAAATAGATATGGTAAAAAATGATAAAGGGGATATCACCACCAATCTCACAGAAATAAAAACTACCATCAGAGAATACTATAAACAGCTCTACACAAATAAACCAGAAAATCTAGAAGAAATGAATAAATTCCTGGACACATACACCCTCCCAAGACTATACCAGGAAGAAGTTGAATCTCTGAATACACCAATAACAGGTTCTGAAATTGAGGCAATAATTAATAGCCTACCAATGAAAACAAGTCCAGGACCAGAAGGATTCACAGCTGAATTCTACCAGAGGTACAAAGAGGAGCTGGTACCATTCATTCTGAAACTATTCCAATCCATGGAAAAAGAAGGAATCCTCCTTAATTCATTTTATGAGGCCAGAATCAACTGATAACAAAGCCTGGCAGAGACACAACAAAAAGAGAATTTTAGACCAATATCCCTGATGAACATCGATACAAAAATCCTCAATAAAATACTGGCAAACCGAATCCAGCAGCACATCAAAAAGCTTATCCACCATGATCAAGCTGGCTTCATCCATGGGATGCAAGGCTGGTTCAACATACACAAATCAATAAACAATATCCATCATATAAACAGAACCAAAGAGAAAAACCACATGATTATCTCAATAGATGCAGAAAAGGCCTTTGACAAAATTCAACAGCCCTTCATGCTAAAAACTCTCAATAAATTAGCTATGGATGAGATGTATCTCAAAATAATAAGAGCTATTTACCAGAAACCCACAGCCAATATCATATGAATGGGCAAAAACTGGAAGCATTCCCTTTGAAAACTGGCACAAGACATGGATGCTCTCTCTCACCACTCCAGTTCAACACAGTGTTGGAAGTTCTGACCAGGGCAATCAGGCAAGAGAAAGAAATAAAGGGTATTCAATTAGGAAAAGAGGAAGTCAAATTGTCCCTGTATGCAGATGACATGATTGTATGTTTAGAGAATCCCATCCTCTCAGCCCAAAATCTCCTTAAGCTGATAAGCAACTTTGGCAAAGTCTCAGGATACCAAATCAACGTGCAAATATAACAAACATTCCTATACACCAATAACAGACAGACAGAGAGCCAAATCAAGAGTGAACTCCCATTCACAATTGCTCTAGAGAGAATAAAATACCTAGGAAATCAACTTACAAGGGATGTGAAGGACCTCTTCAAGGAGAGCTACAAACCACTGCTCAATGAAATAGGACACAAACAAATGGGAGAACATTCCATCCTGATGGATAGGAAGAATCAATATTGTGAAAATGGACATACTGCCCAAGGTAATTTATAGATTCAATGCCATCCCCATCAAGCTATCAATGACTTTCTTCACAGAATTGGAAAAAAACTACTTCAAAGTTCATATGGAACCAAAAAAGAGCTCACATTGCCAAAGCGATCCTAAGTCAAAAGAACAAAACTGGAGGCATCATGCTACCTGACTTCAAACTATACTACAAGGGTACAGAAACCAAACAGGATAGTACTGGTACCAAAACAGAGATACAGACCAATGGAACAGAACAGAGCCCTCAGAAATAATACCACACATGTACAACCATCTGACCTTTGACAAACCTGACAAAACCAAGAAATGGAGAAAGGATTCCCAATTTAATAAATGGTGCTGGGAAAAAAGCCTAGCCATCTGTAGAAAGCTGAAACTGGATCCCTTCCTTATATCTTATACAAAAATTAATTCAAGATGGATTAAAGACTTAAATGTTCGACCTAAAACCATAAAAGCCCTAGAAGAAAACCTAGGCAATGTCATTCAGGCCATAGGCATGGGCAAGGACTTCATGTCTAAAACACCAAAGGCAATGGCAACAAAAGCCAAAATAGACAAATGGGATCTAATTAAACTAAAGAGCTTCTGTACAGCAAAAGAAACTACCATCAGAGTGAACACGCAACCTACAGAATGGGAGAAAATTTTTGCAATCTACCCATCTGACAAAGGGCTAATATCCAGAATCTACAAAGAACTTAAACAAATTTACAAGAAAAAAATCAAACAACCCCATCAAAAAGTAGGCAAAGAATATGAACAGACACTTCTCAAAAGAAGACATTTATGCAACCAATAGACACATGAAAGAACACTCATCATCACTGGCCATCAGAGAAATGTAAATCAAAACCACAATGAGATACCATCTCACACCACTTAGAATGATGATCGTTAAAACATCAGGAAATAACACGTGCTGGAGACAATGTGGAGAAATAGGAACACTTTTACACTGTTGGGACTGTACACTAGTTCAACCATTGTGGAAGACAGTGTGGTGATTCCTCAAGGATCTAGAACTAGAAATACCATTTGACCCAGCCATCCCATTACTGGGGATATACCCAAAGGATAATAAATCATGCTGCTATAAAGACACAAGCACACGTATGTTTATTGTGGCACTATTCACAATAGCAAAGACTTGGAACCAACCTAAATGTCCATCAACAATAGAATGGATTAAGAAAATGTGGCTCGGGGGGCGCGCCCAAGATGGCTGAATAGGAACAGCTCCAGCCTCCAGCTCCCAGCATGAGCGACACAGAAGATGGGTGATTTCTGCATTTTCAACTGAGGTACTAGGTTCATCTCACTGGATCGTGTTGGACAGTTGGCACTGGTCCGTGGGTGCAGCCTGACCAGCGAGAGCTGAAGCAGGGCGAGGCATCACCTCACCTTGGAAGTGCAAGGGGGAAGGGAATTCCTTTTCTTAGCCAAAGGAAATAGAGACACACAACACCTGGAAAATCGGGTAACTCCCACCCTAATACTGCGCTTTACCAAGGGTCTTAACAAATGACACACCAGGAGATTATATCCCATACCTGGCCCAGAGGGTACCATGCCCAAGGAGCTTCCCTCATTGCTAGCACAGCAGTCTGAGATCTAACTGCAAGGTGGCAGTGAGGCTGGGGGAGGGGCACCCACCATTGCTGAGGCTTAAGTAGGTAAACAAAAACACAGGGAAGCTCGAATTGGGTGGAGCCCACCATTGCTCAAGAAGGCCGGCCTGCCTCTGTAGACTCCTCCTCTGGGGACAGGGCATAGCTAAACAAAAAGCAGCAGAAACCTTGGCAGAGGTAAATGCCCCTGTTGGACAGCATTGAAGAGAGCAGTAGATCTCCCAGCATGGAAGTTGAGATCTGAGAACAGACAGACTGCTTGCTTAAGTGGATCTCTGATCCCTGAGTAGCCTAACTGGGAGACATCCCCCACTAGGTGCAGACCAACACCTCACACCTCACATGGTGGGGTACACCCCTGAGACGAAGCTTCCAGAGCAAGAATCAGACAACAACACTTGCTGTGCAGCAATATTCTATCTTCTGCAGCCTCCACTGCTGATACCCAGGCAAACAGGGTCTGGAGTGGACCTCAAGAAAACTCCAACAGACCTATAGCTTAGGGTCCCGACTGTTAGAAAGAAAACTAACAAACAGAAAGGACATCCACACCAAAACCCCATCAGTACGTCACCATCATCAAAGAGAAAGGCAGATAAAACCGCAAAGATGGGGAATAGCAGTGCAGAAAAGCTGGAAATTCAAAAAATCAGAGCGAATCTCCTCCTCCAAAGAAATGCAGGTCATCACCAGCAATGGAACAAAACTGGATGGAAAATGACTTTGATGAGGTGAGAGAAGAAGGCTTCAGCTGATCAAACTTTCCAGAGCTAAAGGAGGAACTACGTAACCAGTGCAAAGAAATTAAAAACCTTGAAAAAAGAATGAATGAATGGATAACTAGAATAATCAATGCAGAGATGATCTTAAAAGCACTGATAGAGATGAAAGCCATAACATGAGAACTACGTGACAAATGCACAAGCTTCAGTAACTGACTTGATCAATTGGAAGAAAGAGTATCAGTGATTCAAGATCAAATGAATGAAATGAAGCGAGAAGAGAAGTGTAGAGAAAAAAGAGTGAAAAGAAATGAACAAACCCTCCAAGAAGTATGGGATTATGTGAAAAGACCAAATCTACACTGATTGGTATGCCTGAAAGTGACAGGGAAAATGGAACCATGTTGGAATACACTGCAGGATATCATCCAGAACTTCCACAACCTAGTAAGACAGGCCAACATTCAAATTCAGGAAATACAGAGAACGTCACAAAGATAATCCTCAAGAAGAGTAACTCTAAGACACATAATTGTCAATTTCACCGAAGTTGAAATGAAGGAAAAAATGTTAAGGACAGCCAGAGAGAAAGGTCAGGTTACACACAAAGGGAAGCCCATCAGACTAACAGCAGATCTCTTGGCAGAAACTCTCCAAGCCAGAGGAGAGTGGGGGCCAATATTCAACATTCTTAAAGAAAAGAATTTTAAACCCAGAACTTCATATCCAGTCAAACTAAGTTTCATAAATGAAGGAGAAATAAATCCTTTACAGGCAAGCAAATGCTTAGAGATTTTGTCACCAGGCCTGCCCTACAAGAGATCCTGAAGGAAGCACTAAACATGGAAAGGAACAATAGGTATGAGCCATTGCAAAAGAAGAAACTGCATCAACTAGCGAGCTAAATAACCAGATAATATCATAATGACAGGATCAAGTTCACACATAACAATATTAACCTTAAATGTAAATGGACTAAATGGTCCAATTAAAAGACACAGACTGGCAAAGTGGATAAAGAGTCAAGACCCATCAGTTTGCTGTATCCAGGAGACCCATCTCACATGCAGAGACACACATAGGCTCAAAATAAAGGGATGGAGGAAGATCTACCAAGCAAATGAAAAACAAAGAAAAAGCAGAGATTGCAATCCTAGTCTCTGATAAAACAGACTTTAAACCATCAAAGATCAAAAGAGAAAAAGAAGGCCATTACATAATGGTAAAGGGATCAATTCATCAGGAACAGGTAACTCTCCTAAGTATATATGCACCCAATACAGGAGCACCCAGATTCATAAAGCAAGTCCTTAGAGACTTACAAAGAGACTTAGACTTCCATATAATAATAATGGGAGACTTTAACACCCCACTGTCAACACTAGACAGATCAATGAGACAGAAAGTTAACAAAGATATCCAGGAATTGAACTCAACTCTGCACCAAGCAGACCTAATAGACATCTACAGAACTCTCCACCGCAAATCAACAGAATATATATTCTTCTCAGCACCACATCACACTTATTCCAAAATTGACCACATAGTTGGAAGTAAAGCACTCCTCAGCAAATGTAAAAGAACAAAAATTATAACAAACTGTCTCTCAGACCACAGTGCAATCAAACTAGAACTCAGGTCTAAGAAACTCAATCAAAACCACTCAACTACGTGGAAACTGAACAACCTGCTCCTGAATGAGTACTGGGTACATAATGAAATGAAGGCAGAAATAAAGATGTTCTTTGAAACCAATGAGAACAAAGATACAACATACCAGAATCTCCGGGACACATTTAAAGCAGTGTGTAGAGGGAAATTAATAGCACTAAATGCCCACAGGAGAAAGCAAGAAAGATCTACAATTGACACCCTAACATCACAATTAAAAGAACTAGAGAAGGAAGATCAAACACATTCAAAATCTAGCAGAAAGCAAGAAATAACTAAGATCAGAGCAGAACTGAAGGAGATAGAGACACAAAAAACCCTCCAAAAATCAATGAATCCAGGAGCTGGTTTTTTGAAAAGATCAACAAAATTGATAGACCGCTAGCAAGACTAATAAAGAAGAAAAGAGAGAAGAATCAAATAGACACAATAAAAAATGACAAAGGGAATATCACCACCAACCCCACAGAAATACAAACTACCATCAGAGAATACTATAAACACCTCTACGCAAATAAACTAGAAAACCTAGAGGAAATGGATAATTTCCTGGACACTTACACTCTCCCAAGACTAAACCAGGAAGAAGTTGAATCCCTGAATAGACAAATAGCAGGCTCTGAAATTGAGGCAATAATTAATAGCCTACCTACCAAACAAAGTCCAGGACCAGATGGATTCACAGCTAAATTCTACCAGAGGTACAAGGAAGAGTTGGCAGCTTTCCTTCTGAAACTATTGCAATCAATAGAAAAAGAGGGAATCCTCCCTAACTCATTTTACAAGGCCAACATCATCCTGATACCAAAGCCTGACAGAGATACAAAAAAAGAAGAGAATTTTAGATCAATATCCCTGATGAACATCGATGCAAAAGTCCTCAATAAAATACTGGCAAACCAATTCCAGCAGCATATCAAGAAGCTTATCCACCATGATCAAGTGGGCTTCATCCCTGGGATGCAAGGCTGGTTCAATATACGCAAATTAATAAATGTAATCCAGCATGTAAATAGAACCAAAGACAAAAACCACATGATTATCTCAATAGATGCAGAAAACACCTTTGACAAAATTGAACAGCCCTTCATGCTAAAAACCCTCAATAAATTCGGTATTGATGGAACATATCTCAAAATAATAAGAGCTATTTATGACAAACCCACAACCAATATCCTACTGAATGGGCAAAACCTGGAAGCATTCCCTTTGAAAACAGGCACAAGACATGGATGCCCTCTCTCACCACTCCTATTCAACATAGTGTTGGAAGTTCTGGCCAGGGCAATCAGGCAAGAGAAAGAAATAAAGGATATTCAGTTAGGAAAAAAGAAGTCAAATTGTCCCTGTTTGCAGATGACATGATTGTATATCTACAAAATCCTATTGTTTCAGCCCAAAATCTCCTTAAGCTGATAAGCAACTTCAGCAGTCTCAGGATACAAAATCAGTGTGCAAAAATCACAAGCATTTCTATGCACCACTAACAGACAAACAGAGAGCCAAATCATGAATGAACTCCCATTGACCATAGCTCCAAAGAGAATAAAATATCTAGGAATTCAACTTACAAGGGATGTAAAGGACCTCTTCAAGGAGAACTACAAACCACTGCTCAGTGAAAT
>NC_045448.1:81596939-81625822 GCF_002776525.5 Piliocolobus tephrosceles | reverse complement strand
GGACATGGATGCAGCTGGAAACCATCATTCTTAGCAAACTATCACAAGAAGAGAAAACCAAACACCGCATGTTCTCACTCATAGGTGGGAACCGAACAATGAGTTCACCTGGACTCGGGAAGGGGAACATCACACACTGGGGCCTATCATGGGGAGGGGGTAGGGGGGAGGGATTGCACTGGGGAGTTATACCTGATATAAATGATGAATTGATGGGTGCTGACGAGTTGATGGGTGCAGCACACCAACATGGCACATGTATACATAAGTAACAAACCTGCACGTTATGCACATGTACCCTAGAACTTAAAGTATAATAATAAAAAAAAAGAAAACAAAATAATTTAACTGAAGTAAGAGTAAAAAACTTACTCTGTTTAGTTTAATGTGGTTAATTTTTCAAATTTAAAAAGGGCTCTAAATGGAGTTTAAAAAAAAAAATCCCTATTCGTATATATAGTGTTAGGTAGAATCTCTACTAAAGCATCAATTCTGAAATTTTGATTGGTTTAATAATGCTAATTCATTTCAAGGGTAGGGAAATTAGATGTCACCTTTTGATTGGAGGAATGTCAAAAAATGCAAATATATTTTAAAACTGCCCCAACTTTTTCATGCTCCTGTTGTCTCTTCCAGGATTGGATCTTAGGGAGGAGGAATTAAAGAGAATAAGAATTCATCATCTGGCTGTTGATCATTTCTGCCATGGCAGATATCCATCTTTTGTGAGGCAAATATCTTTCATGGATCCATTTGTTCTATCTTTGGAAATTTATTCTGAAGCTACCTTCCACATTGCCCAGTTTCCTGAAAAGGTACTACGGTTTTGGCTATTTCCTTACAGGCTTCTTCTCCAAGTCCAGACTATGTTAGTACTACCACCCACGTTATCTTCCCATTACCCATCCTGGAATTTTATCCAGGATAAAATTCTGCTGTATCTACATCTATATATACATTTCTATAAATATATACATCTATATTTCTCAATTTAGGAACATTGAATATGAAATTATCATTTGAGTACAAGAAATTTTATCCAGGATGGGTAATGGGAAATCTCTACCCATCTGAGCAAGTAACCGTGATGGGGTGGCATAGTTACGCCCTGTAGCAGTGACTTTTCCACTGGTAAGAAATGCCTCTTTGCTTGACAAATAGTAGAAGTGATACTTGTCCAATACTATCTTCACTTTTCTTGTCTTGCCATCCCAGGCAGATCCAAGCTGCTTCCTTCCTTCATCCTTCTCTGTGTGAGAAGCACATGTAGGCTTCTCTGTTCATGTATGCCCTCAAAATGCCAGGGACAGCATTTAAGTTTTTCCCAAATCTCTTTGGTCATGCTTCACAGTTTCATGTGTATGCTTAGGGTGGGGGACAGAGAAGTAAGCCAAGTATATCTATACTTGTATAAACTCCTTTGAAACAAACTCCTTTAGAATTTCTAGTGTTTAAAAAGGTGAAAAGTTGATGATAGTAATAGACAAAGCAGGACCAGTTCTGGCATCTTTTACACTCTTCATGAATATGGCTACCATTTATCTCAACAATATATATAAATTAATCAGCTATTTTCCTCTGCTTTGTGGCTTTAGCCAAAAGTCTGAGTAGAGAAAAGTTTCTTTCTTAACATTCTGTTATAAAAATAGTGAGTAACATTTAAGTGCTTGTGTTACAAACACTGTGTGTCTAAAACCTCATTATACATGCCAACAGCTTTAAGAGGTAGGCATTAGTATCACACCAATTTTCTGACTTAGGTGTGGTAAGCCAGGAAACATATTTGGAGATGGAGACTTGCTGGAAAGAGGTTTACTGGGGAGTGCCCTCAGGAACAATGCCCATAAATGGGTGAGGACTGCAGGGCTGGTTAAAGAGGGAAATTGAACTGTGAGACATTTGCAACAGTGGCATCAGGTGATTCCAAAGGGAACACCACAGTGGGGGTAACCCTTCAGATTTGTCCTGAGTTAAGGCAAAATGACTAGGACATTGTGTCTGTACACTGGCCACTCATTGAGCTGGGAGTTTACCAATGGTTGAGGGCAATTCCTGCAAAAGCCCTTAGCTGGGAGTCATTAGCAAATAGGGTCAGGAATGCCTCAGTCCTGAAATCATGGTCTATGTGCTGACCCACAACATGTATTAAATTTATTTATGACAAAAACTGAGGTTTAGCCAATTTCATTGTATTTTCCATTTTTACTTAGCCCACGGTTTGTAGGCACATGAAATTCAACCCTGGACTTTCTGACTTTATAAATTCTCTTAGGATGAGAATTATGCCTATCCTAAAATCAGACTAATAGGAGGAGGAACCAGCATGAAGGCACATAAAAATAAAGGAAGAAAGACATTAAAAAACAAAGGAGAAGGGAACAACGCAAGAATATTTAGCCTGGAAGAAGTGAAAAAAAATAGGCTACGGCCATTGAAGAAAATTGAAAGGTAAATAAAAATATTTTATGGGAAAAAAGCACAATGACCAGATGAATTCACCTAACCTTCAAAGACTGGATAATTTCAAATGTATTTCTAGTATACCAGAGTGTTGAAAAGGTGGAGAGCTTAATTTATACTCTGAAGCCAGCATAATTTTAATCCTGAAACCTGACAAAATTATAATGCGAAAAAGAACTTTGTAAGTCAATTGAACTTATGAGTATATATAATAATTCCGATTAAATTTTTAAATAAAATCTGATAATTCATGAGAGAGTAAAACACTTCATAAAAAAGTAGGGTTTATTTCACAAACTCAAGAGTAGATAAGTAGCTGGAAGTTTCTAATACAATTCATTACTGAGGACTGAGAGTGTCTGTGTCAGCATGATTTGGATGAGACTAGACCATCTACGTCAACATGACTTGGCTATTTGTTTCAGAAAACCTTGCCCAGGAAAGCACTACAAACTAAAAAGTAATTTGTATTTATTTTTTTTAAATAAAATTCTTCCAGAGCTATTTATCAAAGACCTGGGTCTTCTGACCTGGATTGTTTACCTATTAAATGACATTCTACTTATCAAACTTATTTCAAGGCCTTTTCTTTGCTATGTCTACCAGTCTAAAACTATTGTATCTTAAAACTTGCCTAATCTTAAGCAGTCCTCTGCTTTGAAAGGGCTACTCTAAACCACTGAGCCCAGACACCAAAGATCTATAAATATACCATTTCTGACTTTTCCTCCTGAGGCACTGCTAAATCTCTGTTAAGTAGTTTTTTCCCTTACTACGTGAGCTTAAATAAATTCAGTTTTGTTTCATTAATAGGTTGTCCTGAGATATTATGGTAAGTTCAACAATATCAACAAATGTGATGTTATAAAAATTATGCATGGAAATATATATTAAATATTTGGCCATTAAGCAAATACAAACTTAAAAACATATTATTACACATATATTAAAACAGATAACATTAAAAAATAGTGACGATACCAAATGGTGGTATGGAGACCAGCATTTGGTACCAATACCAAATGAGAGAGAGTAAATCTTTGATGCATCCTTGGTGGAAAATAGAAGTCTTTTATGAAACAAAACATACTATATAAGTCAGCAATTACACTCCTGGACATTTATTGCAGAGTACTGAAAACTTATGTCCATAAAAAAGAAAAACAAAAAAAAACCCTGTAAACATGGCAGAGTATTTGTAAAGCTTTATTTGCAAAATCACCAAAAATTGAAAACAATTCCA
Organism: Piliocolobus tephrosceles; assembly: GCF_002776525.5. Taxonomy (NCBI): domain Eukaryota; kingdom Metazoa; phylum Chordata; class Mammalia; order Primates; family Cercopithecidae; genus Piliocolobus; species Piliocolobus tephrosceles. Next base: position 81,622,119 of record NC_045448.1, on the reverse strand, counting down.
GTGCCCTCAGTGAGGGAATGATTAAAGGAATTGTGGCAAAGCTATATAATGGAATGCTATTCCATAAAATAAAATAATATACCGTTGATATACTGCAACTACTTGAATTAAGTTAAGGTCATTATGTTGAGTAGAAAAAAATCCAATCTCAAAAGATTACGCACTGTGATTTCATTTATATTACATTCTTGAAATGACAAAATTATAGAGATGAACATATTAGTCATTGCCAGGGGGACAGAAATTAGAGTGGGCACAATTATTAAGGGGTAGCACAAGGGAAACCTTTGTGATAATGGAACAGTTCTGTATCTTGATTGTGGCAGTAACTTTATAAATCTACAAGTGACAAAATTGATTAGAATTACACACACACACACACACATAAACACACACACACCATTGGCAGGTGCTGAAAGGGCATTTGATAAATTCAGCAGTCATTTCTAACAAAAACCCTAAGAAAATATAATGCAAAGAAAGTGCAAAACTGCCTAATTATAATAATACTATCCACTACAAAACAAATGTTGTAACAGACCATATCAATTAAAATTATTTTTTTGTACAGAAAGTAGAGTAGTAGTTGGACAATAAGTAATTTATGTTAAAAGTTTTTATTACAATGTTGTGTTTTAGTATATACAAGTAAATTACTTACAATTATGGATTTGTGGTTAAAATGAAGTAATTGTAAAAGTAATAATAATGAGGATGATTTAACTGCTGATTCACCATGCTCAAAATCCAATGAATCTAGTTGGTTCCAAGTGAAACATAGAATGTGCAAATACATTTCTATTAGTAAATTAAAAATTACCAATTTAGTTTCAAGAAAACAATATCATCTATCATGTTAATACGGTTTATTCAAATTTTAATGTATTTGTAGTTTTTTCTTTAATTTTATCATTTGCTTTGCTTTATGGTCATGGACTTGCATGCTTAAAACTTTTATAAAATTATGTATTTAAATGATATAATCATGAATAATTTGATTCAACATTGGTGTCCATGAGGACTTCTAAAACTTCTCTTCTCTATCCATGTTTGATGAATATTATTATAGTTCAGGCATATACTCCTGGGAACTTTCCATCGAACAACCAGAAAGTGTTGAGTCTTTCTTGTAGGATTATAGTGTAATAAATAATTAAAGCCCAATTTTGCAACATAAAACTGTAACAAATATTTGAATGCTAATTTGATAAGCATGCCATAAACACACCACAAGATAATTTTATATCAAATTATTGCAGCCAAGAAATAAAATTTGTGACCAATAGATTTGCAAAACAAAGGAGACACATAATCAGTATCATATATTGTAGGAGAGTGAAACTCCGTGATTTACAAAAGCTCTAAAAGAAACAGTTTACAAAATATCATTCATCACACAGCTTTCCTTAGAACTTCTTAAATCCGGTATGATTTTGAGATTCTTAAGTTACAACTGCAAAGACTATATTTCCAAATGAGATCTCATTTACAGGTACAGGGAGTTAGGCTTTGAGATTATCTTTTGGAGGACACAATTCAACACACTTCAATATCCTTTGGGAATCTTGATGGTTTGGGATCATGCCATGGAACAAAAACTTGAAGAGCCTAAGAATATTCTGAAGAAGGAAATGCTACACCAAGATCACACATTGATGCCTGAAGCACATTTGTCTTTCCAATCAGCTGAATTTATGTATATATGTGTCTTGATATATGTCACTTATTGTACAATAAGTGACAGAACTTAACTATTTCTTGTGTCACTTCCACATTTCAGATTTCACAATACAATCTAATCTAGTGGCAGACTTATAAAATTTTTGCTGATTCCAAAGTCTTGTACATCAGAATTTCAGTTAAACCTTGTAAAGGGATAGAAGGGAAGTGGGACCCTGTACCCAGTATCTCAGAATGGTTTACCAGGCTACCTGGGTTAAAATACCATTGTTGCATTTGGTATACTATTGAAGAAATGAAGCCAAATAAACAGGGCAAGATAATAATGAATAAGGTTATATGAATAAGCTTCCAGATAACCATTGTCAACGTTATGGAGAACAGTTATCTTCTGTAGAAAACATCAGGTGTTTCAGGGCTAAAGCAGGTCTGAAGTCTTCCGGGTAGGTACTATAACCCTATCAGGAAATGGTTATTAATATGGGTTCAACTTGATTTTCACATTTTCTGCTCTGTCCTCAAGCCTGCAAATTTTCACATGTAACTTTCCATGTTTTCGGAAAATTCTATCCCTTATTAAAAGTGTTGTTTTTCTTCAATGGTTCGTCATCTTCCCCTAAAAGTACATTTCCCCTAGCCTAAGTCACTCAGTCTAGGATAAATCCTCAAGTGCTCTGGAAAGACAATCCAAGGCTAGTGTTGGTACTACAAGTCTTGTAGAACAAGATCGTTTCAAAATGTGTTCACTAGCATGAATTGCTGATTTGTCAAGAAAGAAGCGGTTAATTTAGGCACTGCTGTCTATCTCTCTGTCTCTCTGACACACACACACACAAACACACACACAAACACATACACACTTTGCATTACTTGAGGGAAAACATTAATTTTCCTAACTAGTATTATCAAAGCCACAATTGATAATATTCTAATTTCTCACACGCATCTTCAAAATCAGAATAGCTATCCTCATTAGAGTCATTTTTGAGCCATCTAACACAGATTTCCAGAATACAACATATTCCTTACTTTCAAATTTGTTTGAATATACGATTTTTCAAAAATCTGAGCTTGGTGTGTTTTTTCACTGAAAATGTTCTCAGTAAGAAGTAACTATTTTCTTGGTGACATATAATTGTTATTTATCTATTAATTTTATAGGTATATTTTCTTAAATTTTGCAAAGTCATCATGAATATATTGCTGTTTATAATAATCTTTGAAACCTTCTGAAATACCAACTTATAATGCTATTTAATATTTGTAATTGTGAGTTTATATTTTTAGAAATAATTACTAAGTCTGTGTTAACTTTTTGTGCCTCCTTTTCAGTCAATTCACTGGAGAGAACCCCAGAGACATCCACAAGTAGCCTTGCTGGAGGATTTTTATTTGTTTATTTTACTAACTCATACTTCTTGTTTCAAATTAAGTAATTAAAACAGCACTCTATAAATGAAAAAATCATAAGGATTTTACATAAGGTAATTTTGTATCATTGAGCTTCTGATAGGTTTTGCAATAGTAACAAGTAACATTACAATCTCAATTGTTCACAGCAGGTTTATTTCTTATTCACATTATTTGTCAGTTCCATGCTGTTTTCCCATATATCTTCTTTATTCTGCAATCCAGATGGGTGGAGTAGGCTCTGCCAATGACATGCATTCCCATAGAAGAATTGTTCAATAGCACTTAAAGCTCCTGTTTAGATGTTTCATACTCACATTCAATTAATGGAAGCAAGTCAAATAGTCGTGCTCAACATCATTGGATGGGAGGTATATTCATCCCACAGAGAGGCACTGCAAGTCACACAGCAGTTGGGAGGAATGTGTAAACCTCTCACAGGGAGGGTAGCAGATAACTGAAGACAAAAACAAAATCTACCACGAACTTTTCTGAGTAAACATTTTAAGGAGCAACCTTGCCCTGTATTTGTGCATTTATGGAGTTTCTTTTTTTTTTTTTTTTTTTTTTTTTTTGAGACGGAGTCTCGCTCTGTGGCGCAGGCTGGAGTGCAGTGACCGGATCTCAGCTCACTGCAAGCTCCGCCTCCCAGGTTTACACCATTCTCCTGCCTCAGCCTCCCGAGTAGCTGGGGCTACAGGCGCCCGCCACCTCGCCCGGCTAATTTTTTGTATTTTTTAGTAGAGATGGGGTTTCACCGTGTTAGCCAGGATGGTCTTGATCTCCCGACCTCGTGATCCGCCCGTCTCGGCCTCCCAAAGTGCTAGAATTACAGGCTTGAGCCACGGCGCCCGGCCTGGAGTTTCTTGATGTCTGCTTTTAGCTACACAGAGGTAAAATATTGACCTGCGTACTTCTTAGGAATTAAATTCTTAGTCAAAATATTATCTTCTTCCCTAACCTGACTGGAAGTAGAAGAGTGTGGTGATAAAGGGATAGTGACTTAATTCTCTCAAATACGAATGCAAAGAACACTATGCTTTCATGTCTATGGCTATAAACTCATTTTTTTCTCTCCTAAACTTGTCATTCTCAAGTGAATCCTTTGCTTACCGATGGTAGAAATTAATTACATTTATTATCTTTGGGGAGTTGAGTTGAGATTTTTGCCAGAGTAAAAGATTGAAGAATCTGCTCTTGAGACATGTTTTTACTATTATGATTAATTCTGTCTAGATCCCGTAACATTTATTATTTAACCATAACAATAACACAAAACAATACAATTGCTTACGTGCTGGTCATCAATCTTTTATGGGACTTTAAATGAGAAAACATAAAAAGGCATAGTATTTAAGCAGTGCATCACAGTTTTTTTGTTCCCATTACCACAACCCTCAAGGCTTAGCTCAATTATAATATGGTGATTAAAAATACCAGCTTTCTTTCATACAGTTGGGATTGGAATAACTAATCAGGTGATATTTGGACATCCATTTAACTTTCTATGTCTCAGTATCACCTTGGCAAAAATCATTGGTTTTTATTTCATTTATTTACTGTCAAAACTTTAAAAAAAGCCTGGACTATCACAAAATAAATATTCAATAATAATGATTCCTCTAATAGCAATTATTACTAATATCATCATAATTGTTGTGAGGATTAAATGAGTTAATATGCATGTGTAAATCATTTATAATATTGCTTTATACATAAAATAAGCTAAAATGTCATCTATAATATATTATTATGTTCTATTACTATCAAGATGTTCACTGTTCCATTCTGAAATTTTCAACCTCATGGGTTACTAAAGATAGTTGGGAAAAGAGATATAAATTTATATTAAGAGACACAATGTTGACATACTCAATGATTGTTTTCCCAAACCCATCTCACCATTTTCCCTTTGTCCTTTTTCAATACTTCTTAATCTGGTATTGTGGGATCAAAATTATTAATATATTTGTTTTAGGACAAATCCCAATTCTGCCATATAATACTTCTATAACCTTGAAAAGTTATTTAAATTTTTTTAGCCTCAGTTTGATCATATTTAAAATAAATGTATCATTTATTTAACAGTGGTCATTACACGGTTCAAAGGACATTATGAACTAAAGGAAACTAGCACCTCTTTAATAAGTATTACCTGAAAAGCAGCATCGGTGCATATTCACAAATGTTAAATAATTTAAAACAATAATGAACTACAAAAAATATACTTACTGGTAAATAAATACTTCTGCCTAACAAAGTTTTGCCAACTAAAGTGTCAGCTTACATAATTTAGGAATAAAAGAAGTAAGCCCTTGCTACTTTTCAAGGTAATCTACTTTGTAAACTTATAGAGCAGGTTATGTTTAAGAATATATTTTCTAAATCTTTTCCTCTGTATGCTTAACCTCTAAGATACTTTATGAAAAAGGCTTCCCTGGTCAGGTAAGTTTGAGAAATATTGTACACTATATATATTCCATTGAGATTCAAAATAGTGCATTAAAATTCTGAGAATTCCTGCCAAAGAAATGTTACATATAGGAAAATTCAGATGATAAACTTCATTGAGGCCCTAAAGACATTTTACATAAAATCATTATTAACATTCTGAAGTACTGCAAAACACAGTTGGATATAGGCCTGTTTTCCAATTTATTACTTGATGTTACTGGTGTACACTGAAAGAGACACTAGGCTAGGAAACACAAAGAGACAGAAAATGTCACTCTTTGCCCAGGAGAACTGGCAATAGAGAAATGTCTGTTTTAAGGTCCAAAAAATATGCAAAAAGTATCTGAGAATATGCTTAAAAGGCCAGGGTATTTTATCTTGTAATTGAAAGACATAACCTCGGTCAAAATAATTGAACACCTGGGAAATAAGCACTTGTTTCTTAACTCCTTTTGAAAATTGCATTTTCAAATTGCAGAAAGAGATTTCTGTTCTGGCTCTATGAAAAAAAGCTTGCAGAAGGCAAATTATCCAGTCAAAATCAACTGGATAAGCCAGATTGAATTTAAAAAGAAATCTGTTCAAAGGCCTCAGAGAGTTTCTGAAGCAGCCAGGACTTGAGAGACTAGGACGTGGAGAGAAGGAAATATCACCCGAGTGAGCATAGCTTCTGGGTGTTGCTGTTTTCCTCATGGCCTTAGTTCATCCCTGGCATGAGTCAAAATGCTGAGAATCCAGACACAGAGCAGATATTGAGATACAGAGAAGCTATCAAAGCCTTAGGAGAACTCACAGGAATGAGAAGTGAAACTTCGAGTTTGGGGTTGCCAAGGCGGGCAGGACTGAGAGATCAAGATCCTAGAAGAAGGAGGGAGTCAGAGAGAAGCAAGCCTAACACTAGGAGCCAGTTTTTGCCTCAAGATATTTGTTCATAGAGTTGTGCAGAACAAGAAGATATGAAGACAAGGAGAAAGTGGCTGAATATCAGAGCAGAGATTCTCATTGTTTCTTAGTACTAGGGAGAGAAAAAATGGAGGTCAGGACCCACTAGGAGGGAGAAACATGGGTAACAATGCAGGTTCTTATTTGTATCTCTGCAGGACTGTCCCAGAGAAATGCCATTGAGTCAATATTAGAGTGTCTCACAAGCACTTCAAAGCAGCCTTAAGTCAGCTCCCCATTATCTAACTAGATTGAGGGGGGGATCTTTCCTTCTGCTACCTGCCGGGGATAGGACGAATGCTCTCCAGAGAAAAAATTATCATCCAGAGGCACTATATTTTTTCAAATACATTATTCAACATTTAATTAAAATTAATTACCAAGAACAGGACCAATGGGGAAAATAAAACAAAACAAAAATTACAAGCAGAACCATAGACAATCCAGACATCAGTGTTATTACTTATGGACTTTAAATTAACAGTGACTAAAGATGTTGAAATAAATAGATAACCAAAATAAAAACTTTCATCAAAGAAATAAAATCTACAAAAAATAATGGAATGAAAATTAATTCTACAATTGAAAACCACAATAGTTTAAGATCTCAATAGATCAGCTTAATAACAGATTAGACACAGCTGAAGAGAGGATTAGTGAGCCAGAAGATGAGCTAGTTGAAAACATTTTTCTGAAACACTAAGAACAAAAAAGAGTCTCCTGAGGCAAAGATTTGCTGAGAGGAGAAACTTAAGTCCCTGAACATTCGAAAACACAGAATTAAAACATGAGTTACACTAAATGTCTTAAAATGCAACTTGACAGCATTTAATTTTCAGAGTGAATCATATTAAATATTATCTTTACTAAGAAATTGAATATAAAAAGAAACCCCTTCACTCCCAGCATTTAAAATAGCCTGGGGTCACTCATTACAATAAAAAGATGAAATACACAGGTTTAGACAAACATCTGTTTACAGATGGTTGAAAATAAATTGTGCCATTACTGCTGAACACTGGAAAAGTATTAGTGAAAAGTGAGCCTAACTCACTTTTATATAATCTTTTAAATTTCCTTTATTATGTACCAGGAATGATAATTATAACAGTAAAATGTTGCTTTTTCAAAGTGATTTTTGTCTTGAGTAAATCTAGCTGGTGCCTACAACACGCACTGGAAGTCAGTGGGAATTCCTCCCAATTATTAACTTCCTTTCTACAGTGGAAATATAATAAATTCAATAGCATTACATATACCCTCACCTATATCACCAAATAAGTTTTCCATTCATTTCCCTCTCTATTTTCTAATGAGGTGAATTGAGTTAATGTTGAAATTGCATGACTAAACATGTGATTCCTTATAGATCTTAGATCCCTGACAATGTGCTTTTTAACGTACTCCAGAAATGGCACTCTATTTATTTCCAATCAATTAAAGCTATTTCTAGAGTTGAATTGTAGAGTGTAATTCTGGGAGAAAAACAAGATCAAAAGGTTCATTAAGGCATTCCCAGTGAAAAACATTGCATTAATTACCTAATCCCCATGTATAGAGAGGTGATACTTTTTTTTTCCCTGGAGAGCAAAAAGGCTACTCTGTTATTAGTTACTGGGAGTTTGAATGTAAGGTGAATTACAGAAAGGCAAAGGACTTAAGCAATAGGATATTTGGGTCAAATAATAATACAGAGGAGTGAAGTATATGTGACTTCTATATTATGAACTACAATAGTAACTACATGCAACATTTTTTACCGTGCAACTCTGTACCTTGAGATTGGCATTGTGTCCTGGAAGCCTCACTTGGCTGAGCAACTGGGAAATGAGATAAGGTAACTGGAGAGGAAACTGGAGTGGAGCCTGGAGGCAAAAACTCCAAAATGGCAGTGAGTAGTGATGGACCCAGCAGGTAATTGGGCATTCTCTTACCCAATGAACTGAAAAGAACAAAAATGAGTTTCCTTCTGTGATGGAGCCAGGGCACTAGAAAATCTGATTAAATGGCTCACAATCAAAAGAATGTAATTGGCCAGTTCAACAGACATTGTTGGAATTAAAAATAAATATACACTTCTTAAGATGCATGACTCAGGATGGAGCTGAAACATGCAAGATACATTAAGTTCTTTTTCTGTTCTTGTGATACGAGTGCAAGACAAAATTTCATCAGTGTTGTTCAAGAAATTCATAAGGGTACATTCACTCAGTTACAGGAAAAACATTGAAAAATTAGTTATCTCTGTTCAGAGTATGATAAGTGAAAGCATAAGGTCTATTCATATTTTCCCCCAAAAAATTCAAGAACTTTATAGACTCTAGAGTTGGAGCCGAGCAGCTCTTCACTCTTAGAAGCAGCTACATCCAGCTGCTGTTGGACTGGGCCTGTTTTGGTCAGTTCCGCTGACAGGCAGATTCAAAGGTGTCTCCATTCAGGTCTTCACCATCATGAAGTTTCCCAAAGAGACTCTCACCACTGCTGTTCAGACACGAGGACCGTGCTGTAACCTGTCATCAGGAAAGAGTCTATGTTAAAGGATTTTCATCCTGTCTTGTGAAGAAATTCCGTTTCAATGCTACAATAATGCAAAGTAATCCTTCTCAACCATCTGAAATCACAATTGTTCCTCTCTGGAGATAGCGTGTGAAGATATTCCCAAGGCAGGAGCTGAATTTTTTTTGTTACAAACTCCTAGGGTTGTGTTGTTGTTGGTGGTGGTGGTGGTGGTGGTGGTGGTGGCAGTGTGTTTGTGTTTGTGTGTGTGTGTTTTGTCTCAGCCTATTGTGTCTTTTCTGAGTGGTTGCAAATAGGCTTGAGGTTTCTATGACTGCAGATCTACTGAAATGGGGAAATCATGGAATGGGGTCAGCAGAAAATGGGGAGGCTATGAATGGAGTTTAAGAACCTGGCAATGTATAACCAGCACCTTGGGGAGAAACACTTAGCCTGCTTCAGCAATCTTGGGGTCATTTTAAAGCACATAGGGTGAGAAGGCAATTCAAGTGTCCATTGCTGACAGATTACTCTCCCTTATACCTTTGAGGCAGGGCAAAATTCCAAACAAATTCATTTAGTAAAGTGGAAAACTATGAACATTCTCAAGAAATCTGTCTCAGTCTTGGAGATTTTAGTTTGAAATGCTGCCTTTCCCAACCACAGAAGAAAATAGCAGCTTTTATGTTAACCAATAATTCCTTTCACCTTTGCACTACAGATTAGCCTCAAAATATATAGCTAGGAAGACAACTAAGTATATTAATAGGTTAAGAAATTCAGAGAGAAAGTAAAGTAGCCAATAAAAATAAGTGTCATGATTAAACCTAATATGGTCTCTTTGTTATAGATTCACATAAACACACACAGAGGATACAATTGGCCTTCGAACAAAGGGGCTTTGAACTGTGCAGGTCTACCTATACATAGATTTTCTTCCACCTCTGCCACCTTTGAGATAACAAGACCAACCTCTCCTCTTCCCCTCCTTAGCTACTCAGTATGAAGAGGAAAAGGATGAAGACATTTATGATTATCCTTTTCCACTTAATGAATTGTAAATATATTTTCTCTTATGAGTTTCATAATAGTATTTTTATTTAACTTTACTATGTTGTAAAATAAAATATTAAAACACATATAACAAACAAAATATGTGTCAATTTACTGTTTATGTTATTAGCAAGGATCTCAACATTAAGCTATAGGTTGGTGCAAAGGTAATTGCAGCTTTTTCCCATTAAAAGTAGCGGCAAAAACCGCAATTACTTTTGCACCAACTGATATTCATAGTTAAATTTTTGGGGTGTCAAAAGTTATATACAGGTTTTTAATTGCATTGAGGTGGGAGGTGCACCTAACTCCTGCATTGTTCAAGGGTAAACTGCACATTTTACTTTTGTTGAGTTAATGGCAGAATTGGTGAGAGGTAGCCTATGAAAGAAAGGGGAAGGAATAAATGTGCATTTTGAAGAGGGGGGAAATGTTTGCGAGGTAACCTTGTTTAACATATTCCAACTACTGTTTGAAAGCTAACAAGGAACACTGGGGCATTGGGAGGTGGCAGTAACCTACAGTCACCCATCCCCCTTCACAAGAAAAAAAGAAAAAGGATGAGGTGAGTCCTAAGAACTCCAGTGTCTAATTTAATTAATTTAAAAATTCTAAATTATATTAGCAGAGTTCTTGAGACTGATACATTTATTGAATAAGGATATTGAATGAGAGATTTTTTAAATTGCCAAATACTACTGTAGATTTTTTTCCCTAATAATATGATGGAGCATGTAATCAGAAATGTCGATGAATTGTAGGAAGTAATTGATTGGCTCAGCTGTAGGTTTAGAGAGATCATTAATAGCCAACAAAAGGACTTTTTTTTTTGTAGAGGAGTAATAGAAGTAAGATCCAAACACAGTTTTGTGCCAGAATGTAGACAATTTTGAATGAAAGACATTTGGGTAATGTCTTTAGCAGGTGAAAAGCAGGGTCTGGGCTAAGACTGAGACCATGGGCAAGGCAGAGAACACTGGGTGTGCAGTTAAATTACTCAGCATGCTTTTGAGAGATAATGGCACAATCCTAGCTGGTAGAAACTGGCTTAAGCCAAAAAGGAAATGTGTTAGCTAACATTACTCAAAAGTATAGGGGATCCAGAATCTGCAACATCTCTTGAAAAGATATTAGAGTATATCTATTAATGCAAGGACTCTGACACCAGACTGCCTGCAATTAAATTCCAGTACTGGTACCTGTTTACTGTGTAACTTGGAACATGTTATTTAACTTTCAGTGACTGACTCAGTTTTCTTTCCTCTAAAATGCACATAATAACCTCTTCATAGAATTTTTGAAAGAGTTAAATACAGTTGACATCCAAGGCACTTAGGAGAGTGTGGCATTTTTGCTCTGCTCACATCAGGATCCTTTCTTTCTCATTTCTACTCTCTGCTTTCTTCTAGTTGTCTTCATTCTGGCAGGTTCTTCCCATTTGGTTGCCAGCTCTCAGCTTTCAGCCTGTCCTCACAGCCACCCTAGCAGAAAGACAACTTCTTTTTCCCAATAGTTATACGACATTTGACTTATTCTTGTTGGACTAATTTGTAAGTCACACTCAAATCTCTGATGCAAAGGGGAGGATGGCCAGAGGATGTGCTGGTCTGACTTGGTAAGCCTGGGTCAATTGCTCATCTTGCAGCTAGGAGTGAGGCTCAATTCCATACTCACTCTGTGGAGCAAGAGTAGATTGAATGCTTCCACCAAGGAAAACTGAGGATCAGTTACCAGAGAGAGAAGAAATGGATTCTGCATAGACCAAAAACAACAGATGTATTCCATAGCTCTGAGAAGGAAGCCCTGACATGATTTCACGCAGATCGAGGAACATTAAGTAAAGACCAAGAAGAGCCGTTTAATCATTTCTCAATGAAGCCTCAGTTCCTCCTTTATCAGCATTAAAGTTGTCACAATTGTCAAGCTAGAAAAGTTCCTTTGTGATAATTTTGTATTTTTCCTTAAATTAATAATTTCTACTACTTATTTAGTGCCTGCCCATGACAGACATTGTGCCAGATGATTTACTTATACACTAGCTCTGTAGTCTAATGTGAATTTGTCATCTCTATTCGAAAGCTCAAGACTGGCCCATGCACAGAAGCTGGCAGTCAGGATGTAAAACACAGGTCTGTGTGAACTTCATGACAATGGTCTGTCTGCCACATTGCCAGGCTTCCCTGTGTGGGTCCTTTCTTCCTGATTTGCTTTGTTCCTGGTCAAATGATCTTAGACATCATCAAGCAGGTCAAGGAGAGAGCTTTGAGGCCAAACATATCCCTAGTGTTTGGAAGTCATTCCACCCAACTAGCTTCCTACCTCAGCCAGGCCATAGCCCTATTTCCTGTTGCCAAGAGAGGGATACTACACCTATTGGTAATTTGAGATGAGGCCCTTTAGAAAGCTGCTAGCAGCTCTGTCTTTGAATGACAGGCATTTGTAGCCATCTATCATCCATATTCTAACACAGTGGCATTGCTTTAGATTTTTATATCTCCTCAGTGCCAGAGGAGAAATACATTGTTCCAACTTCACCTATATCACCCCAGCCTTATCTTCTGAGCCCCCTCCCTGTTCCCAGCTTCTCTCCACCTCCTCAGGTCTGCTAAGGGTCCACCCTCTGCAAGAAAACATCCTACATTTCTCTTAACACATGCTGACATTTCCCTTTCCCACAGTCATGTATTTTGGTAGAATTACAAAACCTAGTCTTTGATTCGAAACATCTTTTCTCTTTTTCAAATATTTACATAATTATTTATGCAATAAATAACTAATAATCTACATAATTATCTATGTACCTTAAACAATTAAATATAATACTGAACCAAGTCTTTCTATTTTCTTTTCTTTTCTTTCTTTCTTTTTTTTTTCTTTGCTTTTCTTGTTTTTGAGATGGAGCCTTGCTCTGTCGCCCAGGCTGGAGTCCAGTGGTACGATCTAGGCTCACTGCAACCTCTGCTGCCTGGGTTCAAGTAATTCTCCTGCCTCAGCCTCCCGAGTAGCTGGGATTACAGGTGCCCATCACCATGCCTGGCTAATTTTTATATTTTTAGTAGAGATGGGGTTTCACCATGTTAGCCAGGCTTGTCTTGAACTACTGACCTTGTGATCCACCTGCCTAGGCTTTCCAAAATGCTGGGATTATAGGCGTGAGCCACCACACCTGGCTGCCTTTCTATTTTCTTGTCATTTTTATTTAATGCCGCAAAGCATCGAGTCCAAGGAGGGGCATATGATTGACAGTCAATGGGTGAAAAGCCTGTTGATTTTTCTAACACGAAAAATGCTAATTTCCTTTCTCTTTTGTTTCTCAGACTGTGACTAAGTTGGTTGGGGGTTGTAACACCATCATTCCATTGCCTCGCGCTGCTCTGTTGTTGCTCTCCACCAGCATAAAATCAATTAAGGATGAGTACTGAGTCTTATCTAAAATATTCTGGTGTCATAAAGCAAGGACCTCTTTTATTGCCTTGTCATTTTTCTATAGAGAACAAACTAAACCTACTATTAGAAAGAAAATGCAATCTACTCCAGAAGTTTTCCCAATATATAAAAAAAATCATAAATTCTCATTTTTCAGAGTTACAATACAACTGCAGTAGTCCTGAATTTATGCTTCTGAACAAAAGTACAATTCTCATTCTCATTGCCTCTTCTCTGTTGCCCTGCTTAATTTACTGTTATTCAATAGCAATTAAAACAATACTCTCATCCCGGTCCGTTGCAACTGAAAATCATTACATGCTGACAGCTTCTGGGAGATGATGTTGGGAGAAAGGTGGCTGTAATATCTAGTCCGCATCAGGGCACTGCTCAGACGTGACACCTAAAGAGCAGGGAGAATAGAACCTGCAGAGTAGAAGAGGTCAGGACAAGGAGTTTAGTTCAGAGCTGGGGGAAGAGGAACAGGTACAGGCTGCCCTCACTAGCCATGCCATCTCTCTTCAGTGGAGCTGACACAGTAATTGATTTTGGGGGGCAGTCCATCTACGTTTGCTCCAACCATTCTAAAGCCTGTCTGAGATTGCTTCATTGTCTTATTCACCTGGGAAAGGGAGAAAACAGGCAAAGGGGGTTGGAACGTGGATTACTGAGTGCCTAGAGCAATAGACTGAAGTCATACTCGTTCAGACACCAACATTCTGAATAACCCAAGAACGTCATTTGAGACTTGATTCTGTCTATCCCCATGATGGCATAGAACACCAACAGCCTTGACACAAGTGTGTTGCACTAAGAGTAATGAAACCTGGATTCTAGTCTTGCCTCTGCTCCTCGTTAGCAGTGAAAATGGAGGTAAATACATTAATCTCATTTACTCTCAGTTTCTGAAATTGTAAAACTTCTGTATGTCTCCTAGTTTTGTAACAGGAGACATGCAGGAGTTGTTGCAAACTCAGATGCTTTGAAAGCCACAAAAGCATTTAAGGAAATTCAGTGGCTCAAAAACACAAAAAAGACTTAGAAGTACAATAACTAGAGTTTACATACCTGGTCTAAAGACTTTCAGCATTCAAACTCAAGTTTTAGAAACAAACTGTATGTATTTTTAGGTCTCTAGTTTTTGCTCGTGGACTACAGAATCTCTTAATCCTTTTCTGCCCAGGTAGTCTTTGAACATGAATTCCTGGGATAGTAGATATCATAGTCTGACCAACTTATGTTAGTCCCAGCATCTGTCAAATGCTACTGGGACACAGTAGTTGCAAATTATAATTTGTTGAGTGGCTGGCAATTTTCCTTTAACCTTTAACTTTACAGAGTTAAATCTTCGTTTTGTTATTTTTAGGCCATTCCCTCATTTGACAGCTCTTGGCTTTCATCTGTTTAATCATTTTCCTTATGATCTATCCCATGTGACCTTTTCTAAGCTTTTTCTTAGCTATGAGAAGCACAATTGTTTGTAGTTTTATTTGTAATGTCTGAGACGACATTGGCCACAAAAATCTTTCTGTATGCAAAGACAGCACAGCAAAGAAATCAACAGTTAACCAGCAGTGCTGGCAGAAAAAGCATCTTCAGCCTTCTACAGGTTCTCGGCACCCTCTTTTAAGGAGCAGCCCCTTTGCTGTTTTGCTCCTCAATCATGTGCCTCTCTGTTTGAATTCCTAGTTCAATAATCCACTCAGTTCAACAGCTGTTTCTCTTTCTGTTCATCTTCTCTATAGAGCTGACCCAAACTCTAAGCTATTTCCAAGTTATTTCAAGATGGCTCTCTCGATCAGCTCCTTGGAGAGGTTGCAGAGCAGAGCAGGAGCTCTCTTAAAATTGGGCCAGATTCACATCCTAAGCAGCTCCCAAGGAAATTTCCCTTATTTACACTCCAACCACACAAAATGCTTACTCTCCCCCTTACAAGTCTCAAATGTTTGCAAAATGATTGCAATATTCTTTTTCTATAAATCCTCAAAGGTCTTCCACGGCATCCACTTCAGTGAAAAATGTGAAGCCCAATACCAGAAATATAGAGGCACCTCTCTTATACTGTAAGTGAACAATGAGTATTAGGTATTTTAGAGGTGAGTTATGTATTTCTTCTGTGAGTGAAAATGCATACTATTTTCAGAATTGGGGTCACTGAAGGAATTTTCTTTTTAGCACTGCCTTCACTTAAGGCCCAGAGTGATAAACAGAGTTGGTTAATGATATCCTGGAGGAAGACAAAGTCTCAGGAATGTAGTTGGTTGTCTTTCCACCTTGGAACTTCTCCTTTCTTTGCCTGTAAATAACCAAGATGTGTTTTGCACAATTATATGGTGTTTAGTAGGCTGCAAAGGATATGAGAAACCTGGGAACATCATGGCCTGTTCCTTTCCCTAAATTGAATGAAAATTAAGATATGTGATGTCTTAGTTCTGGCTGCTATAACAAATTATCATAGACTTGGTGGCTTAAATAACAGAAATGTATTTCTTAAAGTTGTGGAGACTGGGAAGTCCAAGATCAAGGTGCCAGCAGATCCAGTGTATGGTGAGCACCTGCTTCTTGGTTTGCAGATGGTCATCTTCTCATGTCCTCACATGATGGAAAGCAGAGAGTCATAGCAATCTCTCATGACTCTTCTTTTAAGGGCACTAACCCCATAATGAGGGTCTCACCCTTATAACCCCATTTAAACCTAATCACCTTCGAAAGGCCTCACCTTTTAATACCATCTTATTGGGGTTTAATGGGGGAATAAACATAAATATTCAGTCCATAGCACATGGCAAACATTCTAGGAAAAGAAGATGGTTCTGAGGATGGGAATAGTGGGGATCTTTTAGAGCAGAGTAGAGAGAATGTCACCTGGACCATGAACTACGGATAGGATCTGAATGGAGGGAGGCAGACATGAGTGGGCAGAAACTAGGGATATATTTTGATAGTAAAAATGTAGCAGGACAAGCCTCAGACAAAACTCCTCAGACACCAAGTTACAGAAGGAAGGGGTTTATTCGGCCGGGGGCATCAGCAAGGCTTCTGTCTCAAGAGCTGAGCTCCCTGAATGAGCAATTCCTGTCCCTTTTAAGGGCTCACAACTCTCAGGGGGTGCGTGTGAGAGGGCTGTGATTGATTGAGCAAGCAGGGGGTACATGACTGGCGGCTGCATGCACCGGTAATTAGACTGGAACAAAACAAGATAGGGATTTTCACAGTGCATTTCTATACAATGTCTGTAATCTATAGATAACGTAACCGATTAGGTCAGGGGTCAATCTTTAACTACCAGGCCCAGGGTGTGGCGCCTGGCTATCTGCCTGTGGATTTCATTTCTGCCTTTTAGATTTTACTTCTTCTTTCTTTGGAGGCAGAAATTGGGCATAAAATGACATGAGGGGTGGTCTCCTCCCTTAAAAAGACTGGTCTGACCCTAGAGAAAGGTTTACATTGTAACCAAACAGCAGTTCAATAGGTTCTAGAGGGTAGGAGGGAATGTGTCTAACCTCAAAGGCCAGGCAAAGCAGTTAACATCTGATGTAGCAGGCAAAGACTGAAGAAATATCTTGAAGACAGCAGTGACATTATGAGAAAATAGCTGTTTATAGTTGGAAAGGGGCCCACTTTGGGAACTAGAAATATGACCAATTTCATCTACATTAAGGCCCTGCCCCCATCCACACCCCTCACTTTTCAAAATCGAGGACAAAGGAGATTATTGAATCACCACACTGTTGAACTTAGAAAGCAAAATTGTCCCGTTTTGTTTTATTATTTTTTTCCAGGATAACACAAGAATGGTTATACCAGTGAAAATAAAGTGTTCCCTAGAAATTTCAGTTTTCTAGGTAATCTCTTCACATCTTGAATAGTGTCTGATAGTAGCCAGTGATACTGGAGTTAGAAAACCTCTTTTCTTACTGAAATGCTCTTTTAGACTCCATGTCATATTTGTTTTCTTAGTCCTTTAATCAAAGTCTCAGTATTTTTATCTGTCAATTTGGTTAAATACGCTGACCTTTCAAAATGTTGGGAAGAATCAATGACATAAGCATACGAATGTATTTTGCCTAATGTAAGAAGCCACTGTTATGTAGTTTCCAACCTTGCCTCAGAAAATTGAAGAGGAGTCTCCCTTTGTGTGTACCTGTATGTTTTGTGTGGTAAGAATCGTAAGAAGACAATAACACTACAGCTGAATCATGGCCTGGTGTTCTCCTGATGACTCACTCAGCCCTTCAGTGTTATAGAGCTCACAGAATTAGGTGGCCACAGTTTCTACCGTGTGCTATTACCACAGAGGAAGATCTTTATGTAGGATTCCCTCCAAGCCTGTTCTGGGAAATTGATGGGGCTGCTGGCAGGTTACTTGGTTTTTCATGAAACATGAGTAAGGAAGTGAAGAAAGTGGACCAAGGAAGGAAGAAAATCAATCAAGGATGTGTTAATGAGCAGGTCTCCACTGTGAGCAATTAGGGCTCCTCCCTCCTGGGCCCCTCTCTTGAGTTTATAAATGCATTTCAGTATTTCCACACAAAAGATGGGAAGCTAGAGCATTTACCCACTGATTTGAGTTCCTTGTGTGTTGCCCTTATCCCTTGAGGTGTTATCCCTAGTCATTCTTAACAGCCATGATTGCTGACCAGCTCTCACAGTCCTAGAACCACACCCTCCTAGAGACACAGGCCTTGAAGGGGAGGCTGCCCACATGAGCAGACACTGTGGCCTCGGCTATAGTTGAATTTAGAGGAGGGCTGAGAGTACATGAGAGATCAACAGCTTCTGCTGTAGGAAGTACTATCTGTTTAAACTTGGGAGGCAGCGTTATCACAGAAAATAAAGTGAGTCACAAAGAAGTTAATCAAAGGAAGGTCTTCATAAATGTGACTGCAAATGGATAGTGAGATTAAGATTGCATACTATTTTGGCTGTGAAACCTAAGAACCACTGACATACTGTCTTCAGCTTAATCAACGTCCCACTGGCAACAAGGACAATGTAAGGAACAGTTTGTAATACCTAAAGTTTAACTCTCTGTCAAAAACACATCTGACTAGCTCAGGGAAAATAATGGCTTAGCAGTTCCAATTACATCAGCTAGAATTTATTATTTCATACAGTTAGAGACTTGTGCCTATTGTACATTTTATTAAACCCTTAAACAAACACTTCTTAGATAATTAGCAATAAGACAAGGGGGAAAAAACGAGAATAGTTGCCAAATGTTTCACATAAGTTTCTGTAAGAAGAATTGAAAGAAAGGTCAAAATGTTGACGTTGGGAAGGGTATGAAAACCAAAGAATATACAAGTGTCTCAGATCTAAAGGGAAAATCTCAAGAACCCAAGTCTAAATAAAGTAGTTCATCCAAAAGGTATGTGCCTTTGCATAAAACCGAAGCTTCCCGGATTAAAGTCCACAACAAACAAGCTACAAAAATGGAAGAAAAGAAAAAAGGAAGGAGAGAGAGAGGGAGGGAGAAGAAGGGAGAGGGAGGGAGGGAGGGAGGGAGGGAGAGAGGAGAGTAGGAGGCAGAGAAGGGAAAAGGGAGGAAGTAAGGGGAGAAGGAGAGAATTATGGAAGCAAGCAGAAATAAGAGAAAGCTCTTAGAGGGCAGCAACCACATTTTATGAACAGGCCTTACCCTTAGGAGCATCTATGTCTCACATTTTAAGTATTAAGTTAATTAATTACATTGCTTAAGGATTCATTGTCTAATTAATTAGCTAATTACTTGATCTAACCATCCATTCAGATAAAGTAATCATAGTGACAGTTCTGTCTAGACACTGCCTGACTTTTGTCAAGGTCAATGTCTGGGAAGTCATCCCAAAGCAAAATCCCAGTGCATAGTGTTGATGGAGTTCACAATCACTCTGAAGATAAGAGAGTCATTTGGACTTTCCTCACCTGGCAACTTCTTTTCCAGTGGGCATTGGGTTCAATCTCTGGTCAGTTTCCAAAGTTAGGTGGAACTTACAACACTGGGACAGAACTCTGCAAATTTATTTAACCAATATTTCTAAACTACGATAATTTCAACAGGTAGTCAACATAAAAATGAGATATTTTACATTAAAAAAAAAAGTCTTTGCAATTTTATGTCTTTAAAATAGTATGATAGTCAGTTTTATGCATCAACTTGGAGGGTATTTTTGGGGTGAGATTTAAAGCAGTCAACTTTGGGTAAAGCAGGTTGCCCACCATAATGTAAGTGAGTTCATTCAATCAGTTGAAAGCCTGAATTTAAGCAAAAATGTGGCCACCCCAAGCAAGAGGGGATTTCCAGAAGACTACATTTGAACTTCATTGGCATCAGTGTCTTTCCTGGGTCTTGAGACTTCCGGCCTATACTACAGATTTTGCTTGCCAGAGTCCGTAAACACATAAGCCAATTCCTTTAATCTCACTCTGTCTCTCTTTTTGTCTGTCTGTCCATTTGTCTCTATGTATATGTGTGTGTGTGAGATAATACATCTCCTATACATTCTGCTTCTGTGAAGAACCCTGATTGATACTGTAAATTTACATTGTAAACTTTAAGCACATTTCAATTAAATTAAAACTTCATTTCCTTAGTTGCACCAGCCATATTTTAAGTGCTCAATACTCACAGGTGAGCAGTGGCTACCGCAATGGTCAAGAGTAAGCACTGGCACTTTTTTTCCATAAAGGACAAGATAGTAAATATTTTAGGCTTTCTAGGTCATATGGCTTTTGTTGCAGCTGCTCACTCTACAACTGCAGCCCAGATGCAGCCATAGACAATATGTAAATAAATGGGTGTGACTGTGGTTCAATAAAACTTTATTTACAAAAATCTGGCAGGAAGCCACATTTGTCCTAGCCAGCTGTAGCTTGCCAACTTATGCTCTAAAAGAATTGAAGCAATTTTCTGGCTTTATAATTCTATGATTTAAAGATAGCTTTTGCATTTTATTAAATAAATTATTTGTCCTGAAAACTATCCTTTCAAAGGCCCAGGCAATTTTATTAGGTTAACCTCATTTTGTTGAATATCAAATAGACTAAACATTTATAAAAACTAATGAAGTCAACTTGTATGTAGATAATTTAGAGCATTTAAAAATGTTAGCATACTCATGGATATTATTTTTAATAAATAGACCTACTAATTTTATCAAGAATCTGTGTGTTGGAATTCCAGGCCAGATAAATGGGTTCCAGATAAATTTAATCAAGGAATGGTCTGGTAAAGACAAATGGTCTTAACAAGATGGACATCGTATATTAACATTAATTTCATCTGTTTTTCCTAATTCATTATAATATGTCTGTAGAATATTTAAAATTATTTATGTGGCTTACATTACATTTCTATTGGACAGTAATAGAAATACTCATCTAGTTTCATACCCGTCTAGTCCTGCATGACATCTGTATTTATTTATACAAGCTCATGGAGAGCTTGTATAACAAACATGGAGAGCTTGAATAACACAAGTTATTCAAGAGGGATGTGACTTATAGTTATCTATAATTTGGTTGTTATTGCTCCTGTTGTTTTGTTTTTTCCTCAAATCAGGGAAACAAAAGTTATCTGAGAAGAGTCATCCTGGAAACAACTGAATTAATTTTTTAGTCAGTTAATTGAATATATATTCATTATTATATATAATTATATATATAAGTATATAAGAGTCATCCTGGAAACAACTGAATTAATTTTTTAATCAGTTAATTGAATATATATTCATTATTCTATATAAGTATATAATATATATAAGTATATATAATAATGAATTATATATGCCTTATATATATATCATAGACTACACTTTACTACAGACATCTGAATGTAAAAAGACACTATCCTTTATTCTAAAGCATACTTTATGCCTTTATTTTATATTTTCACTATAAATTTATCTAGATTGTTATTTTTACATTTCAAATTTAGTACATTAAAGTCTATTATATATAATAGACTTTAATGTCAATTCATTTTCAATAAACAGTTTGACTCACATTGGCATATGACTATAGCAATGTGGCCATTACCCCATCAAGATATACCGGTTAGGCATAATTCTAAAGAGTCTCCCTCTTTCCCATGGAGATTCTAGTCTCCTGGTTATTCAGTCAAACACTAATCTAGGTACTTCTGTGAAGGGCTTTGCAGATGTAATTAAGGTTACTAATCAGCTGAGGGATAGTCTCTTGGATTATCAGGTGGGCCCAATTCAATCACAGAAGCCCTTAAAAGTGGATAGAGGAAGGCAGAACAGGAGGTCAGAGATGTAAAATACGGGAAGGACTTAACCTAGCTTTGATATCTTGAAGATTCAACAGAGATTCCTCCCTTGGAGGAGGGTGTCATAAGACACAAAATGCTTCTTGAAGCTGAGAATGACCATTGGCTGGCAGCCAGCAAGTAAATGGGACTCCATTCCTATAGTTGCCTGATACTGAATTTTCTGAAAATCTGAATCAGCTTGGAAGTGAGTTTATCCTCAGGGCTTCCAGAAAAGAACACAGCCCTCCCAACACCCTGATTTCAGCCTCGTGAAATGTGGAGCAGGGAATTGGATAGCCATGTCATGCCTACACAACTGTGAAATAAGTAAGTGTTGCTTTATTTTGCTGATTTTGTGATAATTTATGTCAACAATTGCAGGAAATTAATATAGAATGCTTTTCTCTCCCTTTGCCCCATGGTAACAATTTCAGTTCTCCTCTGCCCAAAGCAACCACTGTTCTACTTTGTTTCACTAAAGGTTAATTTTACTTTTAATAAGATTTCATATCAATGAATTATATAGTATGTATACTCTACTGTTTGTCTTTGATTACTTGGCATATTTACTTTGAAATTCATTCATCACATGTATTTCTTTTTATTGCTGAGTAGTACTTTACTGTATGATTATATCACAGTTTTTCTCTATATTTGTTGATGAATGCTTGTGTTGTTTTCAGTGTTTGGTTCTGTGAAACGAAGCTGCAATGAGCATTCATGTTCAAATCTTTTTTATGGACGCAGGATGCTCTCTCTTGGGAAAATATTTTGTAAGGGAAGTGCTATGTCATATAGCTAACTTTTAAGCAAGTGCCAAACTGATTTCTACAATGGTTGTATCATTTTACACTCTCATCAGCAAAGTATATATATAACAGATAAAACCTCATTTGCTCTATATCCTTGCCAGTGACAAGTATGTTGATCTTATCCTTAATTTTAGCCATGTAGTGAGAATTAGAAAAACATACTGTAAAAATGATCTTACCCTTTCCTGGTGATTAATGATGTTGAATAGCTTTTCTTGTGCACATTGGTGTTTTTATACGTTCTCTTCTAAAATGTTTATTAAAATATTTTGCCAATCTGTAATGGTTGGTTTGTCTCTCATAGTGGCAATGTAAGAGTTTGTATTCAAAATAGAATCTTTTGCCAATTATATCTAAAATGCAAGTATTTTCTTCCAGTCTGTGTTTTATTGTTTTCTTTTTCTTAACCACATTCTTAATGAGCAGAACTTTTTTTAAAATGACAGGTATCATCTATTCTTTTGTTAGTGCTTTTTGTGTCATAAGAAACTGTTGCCTATGCCAAGGTTGCAAAGAATTTCAACTATACTTACAGAGATTGTATAGCTTTGGTTTTTGCATTTAGCTCTATGATCTATTTCAAGTCAATTTTGTTATTAGGGCAAGGTAAGTGTTAAGTTACTTTCTGTGTTTTTTCTGTTGTTGTTGTTGTTTGGTTTTTTTCCCATGAGTGCCAAATGTTCCACCCTTTTTCCCATTTAAATAACTTGGCACATTAATTAGAAATCAAGTGGCAATATAAGTTTGATTCTTTTTCCTGGATTCTGTGTGTTTCGTTGATCTGCATGTCTAACAATAGCACACAGTTTTGATTAGCATAGTATTATCATAAGTCTGGGAACTAAGTATGGTGTCATACTTCTTTCACCTGTGTGGAGATTATTTTGCCTATTTTAGATCCTTCTGTACACGTTTTAGAATCATATTCCAATATCTACAAATTGGAGTTTTAATAGGGATTGTGTTGAATCTACAGATTAGAAAAAATCTAACATTTCACAATTTCAAATCTTTCTAGCCATGAAAATATTATGCTTTTGTTTATCTGATCTTTAATTTTGCTCAGCAATGTTTTGAAAGATTTTTTAGTACAGATATTGCACATATTGTTTACTTATTCCTAACTATTTACATTTTTGACTTTTTAATCTTATTTTCTAAATATTTATAGCATATGGAAGTTTAATTTCTTTTTGTTTGTAAACCATATATCCTTCTAATTTGTTAAATTTACTTTTATCTAGTACTCTGGAGATTGCTTGAATTTTCTTTCTACATAACTGTGTCAAATGTAAACAGAACATTTTATCTACCCTATTCAAAAATAAATGTGACTGTAGTTTATTTGTTTTGCCTTATGACACCAGCTAGTATATGTAGTATAATGTTGAATGGATGTGATAAAAGGGATAGCCATGCATTTTTCCCCCAGATTTTGGAGAAAAACATCCAGTTTTCACCAAATAGATGTTAGCTTTAAATTCTTGTAGATGCCCTTTACCTGATTGAGAAATCTATTTCTAGTGTGCAGAAGAATTTCACCAATAATGATTCTAACCAAATGTCTATTATTGCATTATTTTTCTTGTTTGTTTTATTTTATTGTGAATTGCATTAAGTGATTTTCTATGCATTAATTGAAACTTGCATCACTGAGACAAATCCTGGTTTATGTTTTTATTTTTATATAGTGCTGAATTTGATTTGTTGTTGTCTTAAAGACATGTGTGTCTATGTTGAAGAGAGATATTGAAGTTTTTAAAATATCTTTTATAGCCTTCAGTATCAATGAAATGCTAGCTTCCTAAAATGAGTTAGAAATTATTCCCTTCACCACTATTTTCTTAAAATAATTTGTGTAGGATTGATAATATATCATTCTTAACTTTTATAGAATTCACCAGTGAAGCTTTCTGGATCTGGAGTGTTCATTGTGAGAAGTTTTGTTTCTTTAATCACAAATTCAAATTTCTTAAATGATCAGTTTTTTTATTTAAAATATTTTTCTCATGTCAGCTTCAGTAATTTGAGTTTTTCAGGAAATTTGCTTAGCAAACTGATAATGCTATATTGTTATAATGTTTATAGGATTTGTAATGATGTCTTCTCTCATTAGTGACATTAGTAATTTGGACTTTTTTTCTTTTTCATTCTCCTGATCAGTTTTCACTGTAGTTTTACCTGTTGTATTGGTCTTTTCAAAACCAGCTTTTGGGTTTCGTTATTTATCCTATTATGTCTGCATGTCTAATTTTATAAACTTCTAATTTTATGTTGTTTTTACCTGTTGACTTTGGATTTAATATTTTCATTTTTTCTGCTTTACTAAGATAGAAATTTAGATCGATGCTTTTAAATCATTCTTTTCAAATGTAAGTAAAAATATAAACTATCTTCTGTGCACTGCTTCAAGTGTATCACACAAATTTTTACATCTTATATTTCACTAGCATTCACTAGGAACAAATATCTTTATTTGTATTTTGGGGGGAGGCTCTGAGTATGTTTTTTTATTTTCATATATTTGGTGATTTTTCCCCAAATATGTTATTCATTTCTAGTTTAATTTGCTATTTAAGAGAAGACATATTTTTTATAATTTTATTTCTTTTAACTCTATAGAATTTTTTTTTTTTTTTTTTTTTTTTTTTTT